>NC_136603.1:5258279-5270779 GCF_910589615.1 Taurulus bubalis | reverse complement strand
CAGCTCTGCGGGCCTTGCCCATTGATCCTGCTTTTCCATGACGTGCATCCGTCTCCGCAGCCTCTTCCTCGCACACATACTGCCACTTATTGGAATTCAGAGTGGGGCCCAGGTAGGGGGGGAAGCTCTGCCCATATATGAGCAGAGGAGGAAACGGGCCAGGTGTGTGTGGTTAGCACACCGTTGGAACGAGCCTTCTTGAGTACACACACACACATATACGCACGCACACAAACGGGCTTCATCCGCCTTCGACCGAACTGCGTTCAGCTCCGGTGACGTCTGAGCTACGGCGCTAAGCTCTTAACTGTACAATCAGCCGGCGAATGACAGACTTGCAGAGAGCGACTTGTTGCTGTGTAAACAAAGACGAGTCATGCGACAAAGAAAAAAAAAAAAGGAAAGTGAGGAAAAGAGAAGAAGGAATGAGTCAAGCGAGAGTTAAAGATCGTTCCTGTGCCGCTCGGTTTAAGTTGCATAATTGTGTCGATGTCGGAATCACTATGTCACAATATCTTACCTCCTGACAGCAGTGTGTGTGTGTGTGTGTGTGTGTGTGTGTGTGTGTGTTACAGAATGTGCTTCAGACTAAACCTTGGTGCACCTGTGACTTAATAGCTTTACTCCATTCAGCGTTTCCCACCTCCCTGAATCCTCAGCCACCTGTCATGATGCAGAGCTCAATGGGACGTGATAGGCGGAGTGGACTTCTGACACTAAAAACCGCCTCCCGTCCTCTACTCCTCCACTCCCCAACCTCCAGTCGCTTTTTCACACAGAAAAAAAAAGAAAGAACCGGCCCTTCAATCTGAAGACTCTTCCAACGTCAATCAGTGACCCCTTGTGTGACCTTTTCACCACATGCTAATAACAAGAATCACATTTTTATGAATGCAACAGTAGCCGTTTAATCATCTTTTATTGTAATTTGTAGAATGACCGCTTTAATCTGTTCTAAATTTACACCTAAAAGGACGTTAATATAATTGAACTACTCTTGCTAATTGCCATCCAGGTTGCAGTCTTGCGTTATACAATTGCAAAAATAACCCCCAAAACTTTTCACCATCTGAATTCTTATGGATGCATTTCAACTTTTGGTCCCCATTGCACAACTACTTTATAATGATCACGACATAAAATAGTAATTGGGGCTTTTCACAAGTGGTTTATTTGCCCCAGAAGTGTTTCGCTCCGCTGCTTCCTGCCAAGTAGGACAGGGCAGGGTTCATTCAGTCGGCGGGGCGATAAGGCAGAGGGCAGATTCCGTGCTAATCTCGCCTCCAGGAAATTTAATCTCCCTCATCTAGAGATACCTGCGATGCATCTCACCGCCAATCTCCCCCCTGCTATCACGCACTCCTAGCCGGAAACGCTGCCGTGATAAGAGCCGATAGATCCTCGCGCTCCAACGCGACGGGTTTAGGGCTGGCTCCTTATCACCACTCCTCACACACACACACACACACACTCTCACACATTTCCTGGTGCCATAAACTGCAGAGTTAAGTCGTGCTGGAGTCGGGCAGTAAAAGAGCTGCAGTAATCTTTGTTGGAGCTGAAGGAGCGGCTGTCACCGCGCTGCGAGTAAAACAAAGAGGCCGTCTCGGCCCCACATGCATGCACACTGCGTGGCTTCAGGCTGCTGGTGGGAATGTGCTCTCGTGACCACACACACACACACACACACACACACACACACACACACACACACGCACACGCACGGCCCTGCCGTCCCTCGTGTTTTCCGTCGCTGATTCTTTCAAAGAAGTAGCTTCTTATATCTCAACACATAGATGGGATTCACGGATCGACAGTTATCGCTCGGTTTAAAGTAGTTGTTTTTGGTGTTTTTTTTGTGTGTGCAGAGATCCAGAAATATAACACGCAGGCGCTCGAGTCGGTCAGAGTGATTCAGCGTAGTGACGTATTGACGCTGGAGACTTGCCAGCCCATCACAGGACAAGTGAGTAAGAGTAATGGTAGTTGGAGAGAGGATCGCCTTAGTCAGAGAGAGTGGGAGATCATTTGAAGAACAACAGCTGGGCAGAGAGCCACCAAGACACACACACACACACACACACACACACACACACACACACACTCCACTGTTCAGCTTGTGACTAAGCCCGCTTAGACAAACACATGTAACCCAGAACCACTAGCACTGATTCACACAATCTCTCAAACACTCTCTCTCAGTGTCTCACACACACACACACACACACACACACACACACACACACACACACACACACACACACACACACACCAGCACTTTAAGGAGCCGGTAACCAGGAGAGACAGCGGCGACAGCGAAGACTGGAATGAATCCAAACATCAAGTCCCGGCCTAACTCCCATCGCAGCCAATCACATCAGCCGGCTGCCATGTCCATTCATAAAGAAGCCGCACGGCACTGTCCGGGCTGTCCCACACACACACACACACACACACACACACACCAATACGCTCAGTTCATTCATGCCCTCTGCTGCCGAGCACAAGGAGTGGACTGAGCTATCTGTGTCAAATGAAAGAAGGGGGGATGTGGGGGAACAGCGTGACTGAAGCAGAGAAAGAGGAAGCACCCAAAAAAAAAAAGCCCATTAACCACAAAGGCCTATTTTTACAGCGCTGACAGTGTAGCACAGCCCTACATTGTAGCTCCCGTCTAATCCCGGCAGTAGTACTGCAAGCAAGGCAGACAAGTCGACTATAACAGTGACCCAGCTCCTCTGTAATGTGATCACTGTGAGGCAACGCCACCATTCAGGCTACACTTTAAAGCCCGAAGAGGCTCAAGAGCTTCGCGTTCAAGGCTTTTCTCCTGTAGAGAAACGCCAGGCGCTCCATCTCCAGAGCGCCTCCCGTTCTTCACCCTGAGGTCCATGTGTGTCCCGCTCAGCCTATTCGGGGATCTGGGAGCAGTTTCTCAGCCTTAACTTGTAACATGTGATATCCATCAGCAGCAGCAGCAGCAGCTCCGCTTTCTGGGAGTATTTTCCCTTTCTTTTTTTCACTTACCCGTCTGGGTGAGAGTAGTGTTTCCTCCGCGGCGGCGTTCAGCTTGGAATGAGGGAACCCCCACCCAAACCCCCACCTCTACACACACACACACACACACACACGCACACACACACACACCTCCTCAGTTTCTTCCTCTGTTGTGTCTTTCTTTTAGTTTCTCCTCCATGTCTGGGTGTCCTCTGCTCTGTCTCTGCTGCAAAGAGAAATCCCGGCTTCCCCTTCACGTTAACTTTGCTCCAACAGAGAGAGAGAGAGAGAGAGAGAGAGAGAGAGAGAGAGAGAGAGAGAGACTATTGGGTAACAGCTTCTCACCCACGTCACTGTCCACGGCTGTGAGGACAAGTCACCCAAAACTTGCCGGAGCTCAACTCCTAAAAAGATTTCAACCGTACATGTCTCCTCATCTCTCTTCTTTTTTCTTTTTTTTTCCTCCTCCCGTTGCATTCTTCTGAGTGTAATCAGTAACAGGCTTAAAGTGACAGCAGCAGCCCTACATAGCCGGCTCTTACACACACACACACACACACATTTTCTCACACAGCCACACACACACACACACAGACAGTGTGTGAGGCTCCCTCTGGGCTAAAGGTGCTTTCCCAGAGCTCCGGAGACACTACAGCCGTTAAACTCCCTATAAGCCTCGCCGAAGTTGCGCTATCACATGTTTCACAGCCGTCTCCCTCTCCTCCCTCTCCGTTCTCTCTCTCACCCTTCGCTTCATCCGTCTCTCCCTTCGGCCGCTGACTGACACTGACGGACATACCCGCTCACACACACTC
Organism: Taurulus bubalis; assembly: GCF_910589615.1. Taxonomy (NCBI): domain Eukaryota; kingdom Metazoa; phylum Chordata; class Actinopteri; order Perciformes; family Cottidae; genus Taurulus; species Taurulus bubalis. The sequence continues at coordinate 5,266,967 of NC_136603.1, read as the reverse complement.
AGGACCGCCGCTGCACTCTCTTATAGTGTGGCTGTTAAAGAGGGGGGCCGAGCCTATTGCAGCGGAGGCAGTGTCCTGTTACACAGCTCTCAATTGAGGTTAGAGAGAGGACATCCATTCAGAAAAAAGAGAGGAGGGAAGAGGGAGGAGAAACAAAAAAAGTAAGGGCAGTCTCTCTGTCTCTCTCTCTCTCTCTCTCTCTCTCTCTCTCTCTCTCTCTCTCTCTCTCTTTATGTGTGTGTAAGTAAGTGAGTGTGTGTGTGTGTGTGTGTGTGTGTGTGTGTGTGTGTGTGTGTGTGTGCCTGGGGTCTTCAAAAGCAGGAAACTCCCCTACGAGAGAGCAAAAAAAGGGACCCGTCTCTAAATAAGGGAAGGGAGGCAGGGCCCCCCCCACACTGAACACACACACACACACACACACACACACACACACACACACACACACACACACACACACACACACACACACACACACACACACACACACACACACACACAGCGGCCACAGTAGAGGGGTCTTTATGACTTCCAGCCTCACTGGCAGCACTTCACTCTCCACCCATACACACACACACACACACACACACACACACACACACACACACACACACACACACACACACACACAACAAATGATTTCTGTGCATCGTGTCTCAGCTGCTCAATAGATTTCAGTGCGACTTTCTATCTTGCAAAAAAAAAAAAAAAAAGAAGAAGATAGAATAGATAGAAACATTTCTGGTGACATTTTGTGATCACAAAGAGAAAGTACTCGAGTTTACAGCCAATAAACAAGTGAGGAACCCCGTGGCGGCCACAGCTACTATAAAAAAGAAAGTACCCGAGTGTACCGGCAAAAAAAAAAAAAACACTCGCCACTGAAAGCGGCAGCGGTCAATATCATCTGTTGACCTCTAACTTTGAGCTCCTCACCTCTAACCGTGACCTGACGGAGCCCTCTCTGTTCTCACCTACATCCTGCAGCCCCACCCCTTCTGTCCCCTGCCCCGCCATCCCTGCCAACCACACCTATCAACAGTCCCGTCCTGCCCCACCCTGCCCCGCCCTCTTCCCTCCTCTTCCTCCTCCTCCTCTTCCTCCCTTTTCAGGGGCGAGGAGAGGGTGGGCTGGTGTCTTTGAATGGGAGTCTCAAGCTTCAGGAATCGCATTGCTGGTTTCTTACTCACAGGACGGCGCATGACTCATCAAAAGCATGCTGCACCCATGCTACGCTCCCGCTACACACATTGTGGCGCGCAAACACACACACATACGCACACACACAGACGTCTTAGTGGAGCAGGAGAACCGCCTCTGTCAGGCTCCATTCATAACTATTTAAGTGACCTCAGTGAGTCATAAAACAAGCCGGGTTAAGTAATATTTGATCAGACTCACACCTCCCGCCGGCATTGTCCCCAACAGGTCACAGGCTCCCAACCCTTTAAAATGGCCCTTGATGTGGAGCATCTTGTGAGAGGTTCTCACGCCTCAGATTGTTTGTATTTTTAGATATATTTTCTAAGAACCAGACGTAAGACTTCCTTGAGAGATCTCATGCAGCAGCAGCAGCAGCAGCAGCTTGGGGCATCTGACACATGCACCTATTTGGACCCTGTGGTCGGTGTGTGTGTGTGTGTGGATAAAGAGCGAGTGGGTGGAGGTGAATCACAGCCGGTCGTGTGTCGGCCCAGTGAAAGGCTTCATGTGTGTGTCTCTCGTTGTGTTGTACCGGGTGTCGCTGAGGCCCGGCGGCAGGCTGGGCTCAAGCTGGGGGGATGACTCAGGTTCGGAGCGGGTAACTGACTCCAGACCTGCCGACATAACCTGCAGGAGTCACCCAGAGGACTCTGTGTAAGAGCGCTCTGTCCTCCAGTCTGACCGGGTCCGCTCGTCAGCTCTCGTTAAATGGTTTCTCTCTTTTTAATTTTCCTTTCAGGTTATTCTTTAAAAAAAAAAAAAAAAACATGTTTGGAGCTATTTCAGTTCAGCCAGTTCATTTAGCGGCTCCCTGCCAGCCATCTTTACAGATTATTCTTCATTTTGTTATTCGGCTGCTCTGCGCGCCAAGGACAGTGAGTCACTGGGCAAGAAATTATTATTATTTCTTTACCGTTTTATGTGAGAATGAAAATAGTCCTGTCAGCATGACAACTAAAAACAATTTAAAATACACAAATCATCCCACTGAGAAACATTGAACTGACATTGTAGCTATTTATCATTTCTTTTTGTGGAATTGAGAGACTAATACCTTCGCTCCAAAACTACTAACAAATAATTCATCTTTAATGTTGAAATTCAAAAGCATTTAAGAACAAATCCGCGTGATTTTATATAATTCGAGGGCGACGATTTAGTTTGTGCCGGCACTGTTGCGATTTAAAAACTCTGTTTGACATTAAAGATCCACTTTAGGTTGACTTTAAGAGGTTTGCCATTTTAGAATGTGACTCAGTCTATTGTGGGCGCAGACTGAGCACCGCTTGCTCCTTTCTCTGGGTGGATACAAGGGCGGAGATGTGTTTCAACACACATGCACGACGCAGGCGGGGGCCTTTCCTTTTTGTCGTCACACACACACACACACACACACACACACACACACACACACACAATGGAGATTGCGGTGGAAAGGAAGCTGGGGATTCCTGAGATTCCTGTAGACAAAAAGGTGTGAACTCAGGCAGCCGAGCAGCATGGGAATTCTGCTGGCTTGGCTTGAGAAGCAGTTTGATGGCTGCTAGTGACACACACACACACGCATGAACACACACACATACGCAAACACGCACACACACACAATGCCAAAGATTTGTGAGAGAAACAAAGAGAAGGAGCTACACTTCTCCTCCCTTTGAGAGACGTAATAAACATCGTCATTTCGCTTCTTATGCTTTTTTAAATTGTCTCAGATAAATGAAGCACAATACCCAATAATAAAAAATCAGATTAGTGTCATTTTTTACGATTGCATTGTTTTTTCCTGTTCCAGTAAACATGCTGAGAGAGATGGAGAGGGAGACAGACAGACGCATAGGAACAGTGGCTGCAATATGTTTCCATGGAAATGAAACTAGCGATTTTGAATCTCAATGGGAAATATCTTGGTTCACAAAAAATGAAGCTGAGATATAAAAAAAAAAATGTTTGAAGGCATGTGTGTCACGCATGATAAAAAGGTATCGATAGAACATTTCTGGACAGCTGTTTCCACATTTCAGAACATTTAATGGGAAATTAAACTAAACAAACACTACATGTCACTATTATTTTTCAACAAATGCATTTCATGTTACAAAAATGTCTCATATTTGTTAAAAGGGCTCTGACGTAAAGCGAGTTCTTCAGACGGTAACGTTTCTATTCTGTTTCTTACATCCTACGACCTTAGAGAACGCTTTTCATTATGAATTAGAGAATAATCAAATAATAACACACAGCATGGAGAGTCTGCCATAAATGCACCTGTCTCTGGCGAGCTTGAAACTCTCAGTCGGTGATGGACAAGAACAGACGCAACGATGACGTCATTTCATTCACTAAAATGGCTCACACACACACACACACACACACACACACACGCTCAACCACGCTCAAACACGCGCCTCCGAAGAAACACATGCTTGCAACCAACCAAGGACAAACTGCCTTGCCCCAGCGTGTGTGTGTGTGTGTGTGTGTGTGTGTGTGTGTGTGTGTGTGTGTGTGTGGGCCATGGTCTACACTGACTATATTAGGCCAGTCGGTTTCCAGCACGGGGAGACAGTGAGCACACAGATTCAGCTGTGATGTCACGGTCACGCTGGGAAGGCATGACTCTCTTATCTCTCTCCACTGCCCTGTTGTAACGTGTGTGTGTGTGTGTGTGTGTGTGTGCGCGCCCACCTGTTTCTGTGTGTGTGTGTGTGTTCTTATTACCCTGTGATAACCCTGGACATTTAGTGACACACAGGGAAACCTCAGCTGCAGCTCCGCTGACAGACGAGCACCCCTGAGCCGGGGAGGAACACCCCCAGCTGAGTTATGACGCTCTGATTGTTGCCCATTACTTGTGCGAGTGTCTCTAGTTACATCACACACACACACACACACACACACACGAATACTTCTGCAGTGACGCACTGTTTGACTCTGAGGTTGAGTTATAGGAAGCACTATCTGTCATAACGGTAGTATTAGCACCAGCGGCAGTATTAAAGGATCATTACGGATGAATTAAATCAGATTTTTATATTTGTTTACGTCATTTCTATCACATTCTGCTCGACTAAGTAACCGCTGATGAATTTGACCTTTCAGCTTCTTTTTCTCTTCCAAATAAGTTTATAACTGTTATTATCATCATTATATTATCTAAGCTATGGGTTCATCCAGTAACCTTAACCCACCCAGTCCCATTGAGGTACACTAGCTGAGTGTTAAACCTAAATGTTGCTTCTTTAGTTATCAATATAAAATGTTACAGACAAATACTCTGAAACAAGGGGCTTAAAGTAAGCAGCATTTTAATGTTGTAATTGTAACTACTTTGTTGATTATTGGAGAGTTTAATCTATTTTGCAGCTTTTTTATGAGCTCATCATGTGTAACTATGACACTAGAAATAACACATGTTCAATAAATGTACTGGGGAACAATATATACAAGTACAATATGTATCTCTTAGGTAAAGTACCACAAGTATTCGAGTACAGGGCTTGAGTAAATGTACTTGCTGATTATTACCAACAGAAATGTTGGAGTTTTTAATAAATGATCCTTTAACTGAATACAAAACTATTTGGTAGAATAGGCTCCTTTAAAAACATTGAATGTGACATCAACAGTGTCACTAATGTGTGTGTGTGTGTGTGTGTGTGTGTGTGTGTGTGTGTGTGTGTGTGTGTGTGTGTGTGTTTGTGTGTGTGTATAAGTTGGATGACAGCATTGTGACTCTTTTAAAGGAACCCAGCGCTCCAGCTCGACATCCCTGAGCCCCGTCCTCCACTCGCCTTTCCTCTTCCTCTTCCCTTCAGAGGTGTCAGAAAAAAAAAAGTCAGAGACTCTCTCTCTTTCTCTCTCTCCCTCCCTCTCTCTCCTTCTCTCTCCCTCTCTCTCCCTCCCACAACCACACAACGTGGGCTATGTGAAGGCACTGACTCCGCTGCCGGCTGGCCCACTCACAGGATATAAGCGCTGTGAGCCCTGCCAAGGCGGTGAGGGGTCACACCGTGGAGTGTGTGTGTGTGTGTGTGTGTGTGTGTGAGGACTGTGTCACACATGAGCTCCCCCGCTGGCCTGTGGCTGTCTGAGCGGCAGCACCGACAGCAGACGCCCTCGTCCTGACGCTACAGGGTGGAGAAGGCTTCTTGAGAAACATTCCACTCTCCCCCAACGCTCCGACCAGCGTTTCCTGTTCTCACTTCCCCGTCCCGCTCCTCGCCCTGCTGCCTGCTGCCTGCTGCCGGCTGCCTTCCTTTTTTCACCTATCCCACCTCCGGCGTTTCCCACCAACCCCGCCTACCGCTTGCTCCACACCCCTGGGCCGGTCCCAGACTGGTGGACTCCCTCCGGGCTTCCTGAAGAACCACCTTCCATTATCAGAGCGAGCGGCCCCAGCCCAGAAAACGCCGCTGCTGCTGCCGAGGCTCACCGGGTCACCGGGTCACCGGGCCGCCTGACCTCCGCCTCTCAGGATGACCTCCACTCTTTGAAACCGCTATTTTAGTCGCACTCTTTGAAATGCAACTAAAATAAATAAAAGGACCTGAAGCCATAGAGTCTAGTTAGACTGATATTGATCTTTTCCCTAAAACTCCGATTTTGGTGGCTTGCCAGCAACGACACCTGCTGCAACCAACCGCGAAAACTGTGTAAGGATGGGTTTCATTTGACAGCTTTTTGGCAGTGTAAAGTATAGTTCTCTGTTTCATGAGATGCATTTCATTGACAAAAACGCTCAATCAGATTAAGAAATAATGAAAAATATCGTTAGTTGCAGCACAAATATTAGTTTCAGGATTTTTTCTACCCTGCAAAATATTTTTACAGGACATTTTTACTTGGAAATGAACGACTTTCAGTTCTGATTCTGACCAATAAAACCTGTTTTAGTGACTTGCTCAGAAGCTGTCAGGACTTTCCTCCATATAATCACAAAGGAGCTCGCAACGCGTGGGCCAATCAACAAATGGCGAAACGCTCCCCATCACTTTTGGACTAATGGAGGATGATGCATACTGCATGCATAAAGTAAAGTCTGGGAGATTAAATGGACATGCAGCATGGCAGCTCTGTTTTTCGGAGAGCAGACAGAGTGAGAAGGTTCCAGCAGATGGGGCCGGCTCTGATACGGCCATCTGTCTCAGAAGGAAAAGAAGACTCTCTCTCTTCATATGTGATATAGAGTGATCGGGGAAGTGGCAGAGCTGCCTACACAGCAAGCCACTTATTGTCATATGGCAACATATCAGGGTTTAAATAATTAGAAACTAGCCTCACTGAGACGCAGGAAGATGCTAATTGCATCCTGGTGTCCTGGTGCCATCTGCACTTCATCACCACGTCGGCAATTTAGCTCCAGACGCGCTGTTTCCATCACTGTCTGCCATTTCTGCAGTTGCTTCTCTCCCTGATCCTCCAGGACGAGTGCGATCCTCACAATGAACTTCCTCCGAACGCTGGCGAGAGAGAGAGTAAGAGAGAGAGAGAGAGAGAGAGAGGACTCTAGCGGTGCTTGTTTTTCTGTTTCTTTCTTCCTTCTGCGGTCTCTTGTCTGGGGGCTCCGCAACAGGCTGACTCACAGCCGCGGCCCACTCTGCCCTCCCACTCCTCCCACTCAGCCCCAGCCGTACCCCAGCGTGGGAGGCAGCGCAGCCCAGGACCAGAGCCTCCGGCTGGGCACGCACACACACACACACACGCACAAACACACACACACACACACTGCCAGCCAGCACGGGCCCACGGCTCTGGAGCTTTGGCTTTCATTCCCCTCACCCACTCAGAAACAAAAAAATAATAATCACACACACACACACACACACACACACACACACACACACACATTGCCTACCCACATGCCGTACCCACACCGATTTTTAGAGCACCTCTTTAATGATGTCATGCGCCTTACATCTGAAGGGAGCAGAGGCAAGGGAAACACGTGGGAGTGTGTGGGCCGTACATGCCGTGTGTGTGTGTGTGTGTGTGTGTGTGTGTGTGAGAATCATGCTGCCAGATTATTCTTTTTTGGGGTTTACATTAAGTACACTACAATGTTGTAGGTCCACATGTACTGGTGAATACCGAGTGAAGAGCAGAGCTGAGTAGGTTGCAGTTATTTTTAAATCACAGCTACAGGGAGCATTTTGATCTAATGAAAGGACACTGATGAGAGTGATGAACGGTGCTCAGCATTGCAAAGTAGAGACCTTGGTAAAACACCTTCATCTAAAACTCTTGTGCAAAAGGGCATTAACCAAAAACACCTCCCTTTGACAGTGAGAGTCTGGTTTCCACTGGCCCTTCTCCACCCGACACGTGAATTCACACCGATTGTGCATCAGTTGAAATCAAAAGAAAACGTGAGCTTCTTACCGGAGATGGAGCGTCTCGGTTCCGGTCGGTCTTCTGCCGGCTGTGGAAGACAGAGGAGCACGTGACTCACGTCGTACTGCAAATAATATCAAGTATTCTCATCCCCGACACCTTCACTGGAAGCGAGGAAACATTTCTTTTACAAGTAAATGAATGCACGATGTCACACGTCGAAGGCTGCCTGCGCTGCGAGGAGGGAATAATATTCATAAGGGCCAGATTGCTCATTAGAATATCTCACATTGGCGCGTGGGCGAGCTTTTAGCAGTCCTTCTCCCTCTCGGCCTCTACTTCCAGAAACATTGTTCTCTGTCCAACACCAACCGGGACGCGAACCCCAGTCTGTCCGCGGAGGAGAGCGAGTCCAACAACAACTTCTGTCCAAGTTTCAAGTTCAACTTTCGTGATACACACGTTCACTGCAACGCAAAAAAAAAAAACTAACATGCTGATGACAATATATTTTAACATGTGGAGTGATGGATGCATCACCAGTGAAAGGCATGATTCTCCAAATGTGATTGTTTTTTTTATTTGTATGTTTTCATTTACATATAAACCTAAGGATTAGGACTTCATATGCCAAATATATTATTAAAATCCGATTGGATGATCTAATGAATGCATCGCCACAGAATAGACATCATCAGAGACAAAACACTAAATTAATTTACAATTCTGAACTGCATTGGAAAACAAATCACAATTATATTTGTGTGTGCTCTTAGACACAATTAATACCAAGTTTTGCAGAAATCAAATACATAAATAAAAGAAAGAAAGAAAGAAATGGGACTTATGTATTTGGCATTTAGAGTATTTAGAAAAGCGCGATATAAAAATGTAATATTATTATTTATAAGCAGCTTCATGTGCCACAAGTGCCCCCTGTTGGATTCAGCATCACTGTATCTTCAAAGTGAAGTTAGTAGTTTAATAATATTGGGCAGTGTCATGGAAATTGCAATTGCCATGATACTTGCATTAAACAGCACCACTTCTTTGATTCAGTTATTTTTTTAGGGAAGCCAATTCTCTCTCTCTCTCTCTCTCTCTCTCTCTCTCTCTCTCTCTCTCCCTCCCTCTCCCTCTCTCTCTCTCTCTCCT
>NC_136603.1:5256155-5258079 GCF_910589615.1 Taurulus bubalis | reverse complement strand
TCTCTCTCTCTCTCTCTCTCTCTCTCTCTCTCTCTCTCTCTCTCTCTCTCTCCCCCCCCCCCTCTCTGGTTTATCTCTCTGCCCGCGGGGCTTTTCACCGGATCGCTCGGAAATGCCACTGACTGGCTCTGCTTCCTCGGACTGGAGGCTGGAGATAAACTCACACCAGCCGGCCGAGACTCGACCTCAGCCCGCAAGTAAGAAACCCCCCTCCCCCCCCCCCCCCCCCCCCCCATCCTCCTCCTTTCCTCCGGGGACCGTCCCCTGAGCACCCTAAGGCCACCGCGGAGACTAAATGCCTCCGCCGGTGGCAACACCTAAATGCTGTGCATGCAGAGCATCTCAGTGAAAGAGAAAGCGGACATGTCTAGGAGAGGTTAGAAAGTGTCCAAAAAAATCATACAAATAAATATGAATGTGCTCTTTACCCGCTGAAACACTTTGATTAAATAACCCATCATGCACTGCAATAACGAGACAAATATGTGATGTCATTATCATATTTTTCTTTCAAATAAAACAGCAATAATCAGAATAAGTGAGGACATTAATCATGTTTCCGAAGTACGTTTCCTCATTTTTTAGATTTGAAACTGCGAAATGTGCTCAACAAATCTCACACTTTCTGCTTTTTAATGAACATGTCTATCTATCTCCAGCTCTTTTTTAGATGCACATTATTTTCTCTTTGCTGTGTGCAGAGGTTTTCTTATTTTAGTTGTTAGCCTAGAAAATATGAAATTGCCTCCCAAAGTGGGGGTCCAGGACCCTCCATGGTTCCTTGAGAGGTTCAAAGTGAGCAGGAGCATCACTTCCCCTGAACGCCCAACAGGTGCAGGTGGAAGGACGTCACTACTTGACATTATCACAAAGATCTTTTACGTGCATTTAAATGAGCAAAGTACACGCTTTCTGCACGTCAAACCGAACGCTACATGTGAAACGATCTCTAATCATAATCATAACCGCCTCACACGATGCTGCTCTCCCTTTTGGGGGACGGGGGGGGGGGATACACCTGCGGTGGGATTCAACCTGCCTGTCTTAAATTCATAATTCATGCGGCTACGTTTGTATAAATTTCCTGTGAAATGAGAGAGATGATGTGTTATGCATTGCTCACCTGCCCCTCCCCCCCCCCTCCCTCCCTTGTTATGTCTTGTCTTGAGAGTGATATGCAACAGCAATCTGGGAAATTAACAAATGTCTTCACTGGCACAGGCTGAGGAGGTACGAGGTCTCTGAACCACGGCGCTGACAATATTACCAGCATCATATTGTGAAATTCCCTGAATAAATTATTGTGCCCACTCTTTCTCTCATCTGGTTATGAGTACAGTTATGACCTCAGTTTCTGCTGTTGGGGACGTTTCTTCAATGTCAACTTCCCAGAAATATTGCGCATTAAACGGTTTTTGACGATGAGAATTTAACCCTCGATATGATCTCTACATCAGGGTATTTTTTCTTCAGATTAAATGTTTGATTGGTAAAGCCCAATATCACAAATTACTAATTTAATTTGAGAGCTGATCGACTTTGATTTCGGATTTTCTTTGACTGACAGTCACGTGTAGCCGCCTTAAAGAAGGGCAACCATTATGAAGCAGTGTCAGGTGTGTTTTTATGCTCCTCACAAAGAGCTTTTTGATGAGCTGATTAAATGCGCTCTGACTTGTTTCGCCCTTTAATTACCTGACATGAAGCTCCTCTATTTGGGAGATCTAAATGCACCTCAACCCGCTCACAACGTCTCCAAATTCCCAATGTAACCTTTACATTGACCGTGAGGCATGTTGTCGCAATGCACTCTCATGACAGGACAATCGGACATGTTTGGATGTTGTCGTGTTTTTTGTTTTTTGCTGTGTCATCCTGAGCTCAGTCAATTTGTACATTGAATAAAATGAAGAAGAAATAATGT
>NC_136603.1:5121155-5253655 GCF_910589615.1 Taurulus bubalis | reverse complement strand
TTTTGTATTATTTTTTTGTCTAATTTTTTTTGTGCAAATCACATCATGCAACATTAAAAACAAAAACTCCCAATGGCATCATCGAAACCGAAAAAATAAATAAAAAGAAGAAGCACTGCATGGGATTTAAAAGCTGGAAAAAAAAGGTGAGTGAAAAGAAGCCATTGAGTGAAAACACACACACAGACAGACGCACACACACACACACACACACACACACACACACACACACACACACACACACACACACACACACACACAATCCAAACCAGTTGAATACTGAGCTTCTGAATAGAAAAGACAGTCCTACCTTGTGTCATTACTGCAGAATCTTTCTACGTATAAAGGGACAGAAGCCGTGAGAAAGAGTCATAGATGTGAGAGTGGATGTAAATGGGACGTACCTGAGCACATGGCCCGCATGGCGTGCACACTTCCTCCGTCAACACGCTTTGTTTCTCCTCCTCTCTGCTGCTGCATGCTTCTCCTCCATCTGTCTGTCTCTCTGCGTCTCTCTCTTCTTGTGTTTCTCCCCCTTCCCCTCTCTCTCTCCCTCCCTCCCTCTCTCCTCCCCTCTTGAGTCTTCTTCTCTCTCTCTCTCTCTCTCTTCAAACTTCTCTGTTTTTTTTTTTCCCGGAAAAAAATAAATATGTAAAAACAACTTGTCCCTCATTTTGCACCTTCTTCTTCTTCTTCTTCTTCTTCTTCTTCTTCTTCTTCTTCTTCTTCTTCTTCTTCTTCTGCCTCTTGCGCTCAATAAAGTCGACCCTCTTTATGCAAGTGAGAGTGATCCATGAAGGCAGTCTTAAGAATGTTTCTCTCCTCCCCCCAACGCCGCATGGTGTGTGTGTGTGTGTGTGTGTGTGCCTAGACATACATATTAGGCACATACACACATGTCATTGTACATGTATTTTACTGTATGTCAAATTTACAAATGACAGTGAATGTTCCTATATGTTTACTTCCACAGCACAATAGCTGCACCTTGACATCAGACCTCTATAGTTTATTCGTCAAATATATATTTCTCCAATATAATCTCAGCTTTTTGCACGGAGGAGAGTGGATGAGTGCGTCAGAGAGATGAGGACGGAAGGACGGAGAAGGAAAATTGGTCATACATGCTGCAAACAGCCTTGTAACAAGCTCACATAGGCTGCATTAATAATTGAGGTCTTTCAGAAATAGGATCTATTTATTTGTCATACGAGAGAATGAAAGGACATACAAATTGTGAAAATAGTATTGCATCCAACCTAAAGATGACATACTACGACATGGGTCAGCTGAATGGAGGAAACACAATAAGATGGGTTCGTATTCGCTAGCAATGTGTGTTTTCTTCTTTTCACGACAGGAAGTGCTACGTCTTTATACTGTTGCGCGCAGAATTGGGGGATTGCGTTCAAAGTGCAAGACCAGAGACCAGGGTTCATGCCTGCGTCGCACACGTTGTGAGCTGCAGGTTAATTCAATGTTGAGAAAGGAAATACGTCCTTGTGTCATTGACTTTTTCAAAACGTAACTACACGATCACAATCTTTCCCTAAGTTAAACCCTCAGTGGACATGCAACCTCCAGTGCCCACATATATTGCATAAATCCACCTTGCATAAAACCTGATTCAAAAGAAGAAGAAACCACAGATATGACGGACTATAGCTAGCAAGCCGCCAGTTTGGAGGGACGTCTTGTTTTCGTAACGGGGTCGGTTCTCCTCCAGCCGCTTCCTGGACCGATGGTCAAGCGGTCAACACTTAGTATTTTATTTAAGTTTCATGGGATTGTTCCAAAATGAAATGAATGTGCCGTATGTTGCTTTCGTTAGGTCTACGCCATTTTTTTCTGATGCCCTTTCAGTGGGTCATTTGGGAGAAAAAAATTCCAACGACAGCGTGATACAGAGAGAAATGTTCAAATGAAGAAAGCCTAAAACAGTATAGGACCACAGGAAAAGCCTAAAGACGTCACCAAAATGGTGCTGAAGACATATACGGCGGGCAGTCGTCTCTGTTTTGGGGTTTGCTAATGTTAGGCTGCTAGCTAGCTAGCTTAAAAGCTAGCGGCAAGTTACGTGTCAACGAACGCTACGACGTGGGCTGCAGAATGAAGTTGTGGTGTACGAGGAGACGGTCAGCCCACCGGAGGACTCTCTCTCTCTGCCGTCCTGTTCTTCATTTCAGCGGCAGTTTAAACACTGTTTTGTCCGGGGCTTTACTCCGTAAAACGAATGTTTACGTCCAGGAGCAAATCCATAGTGGCCTCCCTTTTGTCTTCTTCTGTCACCGTGGTCGTTCTGAGACCGACCAACGCTTTGGCGTTACAGGTTACGAGTTCACGGTTTGGTTTGCTGCTTTCGTCCTTTTAAAATTTGCCAAAACGTGACTATAAAATGTCAGTCATGCTTTAATTGCCACGAGCGGATATTAAGTGAACAAATGAAACACGTCAGAGTAACATTTGGCAGATATGTTCGGTATGAACGTGGACAGATATAAGATCATTCATTTTCCAGCTTGATGAGTAGTGATGGGTATCGTTTGGGTTTCTTCCGATACCCGGTGCTAAAACGGTACTTTTAAAACGATACTTTTAAAACGATACTGGTGCCTGAACGGTGCCTGAACCGATAAAAAAAAAAAAACGATGATTGACGACATTAAGAAAGGCTTTTTTTATTGCCATGGCAAATTTTTTTCTTCAATTGAACAATATATTAACTGTTATAGTGTCGTATTGGCACCGGTTTTCGGTACCCAACCCTACTGATGAGCCAGAGCAGGAACCATGTAGCAACATGCCAGCAGCATAACATGTCTCCATTAATTAGTTCAGACGCATAAGTATATAGTGTTTATTTATAGTCTGTGAACAAATATCGCGTCTTGCATTGACTATCATGGGTAAAAAATAAAAAAAAGCATCCACCTGTTCCTGATCATGTGAACTTGAAAGAGGCCACGATGCAATACTTCTGAACTAATGCATGAGATATTCCTGGCGTGCGCTGGTGTTTCCACGCGTATCTTATTTATTCATTATGTTGATTCTGTTTAGAAATGAGCAATGCATGAACACGTCTTGGGAGTCGGGGCTGTGCTATCCTGTGTCGCATCGTGGTATCGTACGGTCCATTAAAACCCATCTGGCCTGAACTTCATTCTCACATATACATCGTGCATTAATTAATAATCAAGTGGGACTTGCACAGTGTCTAAATTAAATTAGCATCATTGTGGCTGTATGTCCCTTTATTATCTGCAGCACATGTTATGGCATTGTCAATATTTTTTTGACACCAGCTATTCATTTTCGCTTTTATCTTAAACCAATTCAGAGCTTTTATTCTGAAGGTCAGAGGTCAATTGGGACATAGGACTGGCTCATAGCATTGACCTAAAGCTTTGACCCTCTTGCTCATACAAGATAAGACAGAACTTTATCAATTATTATGCCAGAGATCGATCAAGGCTAACAGAAGAATAAGAAGAACAGAGTAAGATGAATTTAGTACCGTAAATTAAACTAATAAAGAGAAAAAGTGAATTACAACATAAGATTAAGAAGTAAAATAACACCAGTGTTTGATAGAAACTAAAATAGAAAAGTAATATTAAGTTATATTGATATTAAAAGGTAATTAAAATGTTATATTGCACATGGTATGGATGTTATGGTTCTCAGTGTCCGATGTTTCAGTTGTCACTTCCTGCAGAAGGTGGGCGTCACACAGTGTGATGGCCACCGCTAGACCAGACCCCGGTGGTCTCAGTCTGCAGCTTAAGGTGCTCTGAAGTGACTCCAGCGTGGCGTGCAATGAGAGGCGTTGTCCACAACACTGAGTCGTCTCCTCCGCATCCTGCAGCAGAGACTCCGGTTCCACTCCCAGGACAGCGCCGGCTTTCCTGAGGAGCTTATTGGGCCTGTGAGCACCGGCTGCCTTCGGCAGGGACTGCGCAAAGGATTGTGGGTTAGAATAACCCGGAGAGCATGCTGGGTGGCAGACTGCAAAATGCTGGATGCAGTAGGACATCCTGGTATTTTGGGGGAAACTGCATTTGACATCCCATGTTTTAGGGCATTCTAACTAGTATGGCCGTCTGGATATTGGAGATGTTATTCATATTTGGCACAAACCTCCACTTGGATTGACGGATGAAACGGTCAAGCTTGATTTTTCCTTCCAAATGTTTTTGCCGGCCATAACTGAATAATTAATACACTAATCATGACAGTTTCACACAAATGACTCACAGAGTGATGAAGTAATGACATTATGGAAATTATTGCAATTTGCCACTTCGCTATCTGTCGGAGGCATACAAGCGCCAGCCGGTGATCTGCACGCAGATTTACACATCAATAGTTTTTTTTTCTTCTACCGTTTGACCTCCTGCCGGCTTTCGTAGCCTCGAAAAACAACCTGGCCAGGGGCGCTTTATTACCGCATGACTACAGGTGTGCTGTAAGTCACAGTCTCACACTCTTCACCCCTGAGATCCAGCTGCCACCAGTTCCCCTGGATGCAGGGAAAGCGAGAAAACACACACACACACACGTGTGTTGACGTTGCAATCACAAATTCCAAACGTGGCTTGCTAGGGCAGCGACAACCCAAACACAGCTAACGGGGGCTGCGAGAGGCGACGAAGGTTGTCCCTAATCTGCCGTTGTCTTTTTCCATTCCCCCTGCAAATATTATCCCATGTTTCCACCGGCTCCATAATATTTTGGAAGGGAAGTGGACGGGGAATCTGGGCGCTTTTGCACGTGAGGGGACGACATTCACAGCCCAGTGCGAATGTGTACCTGGCTTTTTTTCCTCCTTCTTTTTTTTTGAGGGGCGAACGAGTCGAGAACTTGCGCCTCTTGCCAAACGCGCCTTGTTGCCTTTCCTGCCTTTCGACTTTGACGCAAATTGCGGGCGATCTGACGTCTCAACAGAGGGAACATCCTCCAGTGAGCTCCGTAATAACCATGGTGCACTAATCAAGGATGAGAAATTAGACTTGCGGGCTAGAAAACAGAGGAAAAAGTGCAGGCAGGTTGATACGTGACGCTTAATTTACCCACGAGGCCCGCTGCCTATACTGCCGGAGCCCACGTCCGCCAACAATCAAGGCACAAGGCGAGTGATTTCATCTTGCTTTCTGCTTTTGTGCGGCAGATTAGAAGCTCTTCGGGACCAGCCTTTCTACTGAATGACCATCCTGCATGCCCACCTCCTCCTCGCATCCACCCTTCTTCCCCCGGCCAGCTGTGCATGTGTGTGTGTGTGTGTGTGTGTGTGTGTGTGTGTATGTGAGAGTGTGTGTGTTTGTGTGTGGGAGTGTGAGGGTGAAGGAGGACCACTCTGCGTGGGCTGAACAGTGCCCGGGCTTTCTCTGCTGTGGTGTTAATAGGCCTTTTTTCTCCCCTCAGCGGGACACAGAGAGCTGTCATTTACATGGAGGTAATGGAGTGATGTAGAAGTGGATGGAATATGTGTGGGCGAACGATGATGAAGGCCTATAGCACCTCTCTCCCTCAATCATTTTTTTTCCCAACTCTTGCTTTTCTTTAGTCTTTCTCTCATTCCCTGCCTCGCTGTGAGCCTCATTCTCTCCCTCTGTGGCATTACTCATGGAGACGTTGTTGTGATTGCTGCCAATCAGAATAAACACCGGAAAAGTAAACAGCAAAGGTCCGTAACGAGGTCTCTCTCTCTTTCTTTTCCTTTCTCTCGCCTATAGTCGGATCCTGCACATGCACGTGTGTGTCGAAGAAAGAAAGGTCGCAGCAACGAGAGCGAGTTGATGTAATTGGACGTCTCTGCATATCAATTAGATGTTCTTTCATAACGTATTAACAATCATTTGGTTATCAAATCGTTTTTTTTCTTCTTCCGTCTCGCTTGGCAGTGGCACCGCGTCAACGGCTTGAGCGCCATCCAAACACATGGGAGAATGAATTCGCTCTGTGGGAGAGTAAAATAGCCCGTGTGGAAGGGGAAGGCAACCATCCAGCCAAGCTGCTACCAGGAATTGAGCTGTTCAGTTAAATGACAGGAATTTTTTAGAGAACGGCTTTTAATCTGCCAGTCGCGCTGAAATGAAACAATCGGTTGAGGAGCTTGATGAAATATTACATTGTTAACTGCTTTGTTCGCCACCCCAAAAAAAAAAGAGAAAACATCTTTTTTACCGAGGACAAATATGTGAACGATGAGAGAGCTCAACGAAATACAGGTTTCGTTCGCATGGATTTGACTTTTTGCTTTCTTCGTGTCGCTCATGATGCAAACAATGGCAGCGGAAAGTCAATGAGGATCCTGTGCATGAATTAAACGCATCCTCTTGTATTAAATATTTTTAAAAAAGACGGTTTATGAGGGTTGGAAGGGGAGCAGGATCGGACCAATGAAAACAGGACTTTCAACCATGTGACTGTTTTCGACACCAAAGTGTTCTTGTGGTATTTTAAACCTTACCATGGTGCTTTTTACTAAACCTAAGTGTTGTTTTTTTGGCCTTATCCTAACAATAAAGGCAATGTTATTGTATGTTTATGATAAATGTTCCGTTTTCCTGAAGTAATACATTTATTCAGTTTCTTGCACAGATAAACAACACAGAAGAATAAAGTGACAGGAATGATTTAAATAGGCCAAAGATCACAGCAACTGAAAAAAAAGAAGTAGCTTCAATGGTTTATGTTTGGAGCTAAAGAGCAAACAGCTGGGAGGAAACAAAGCCATACATTTCATCAGATAAATCAGATATTGTTGTGCACGTCGTGTTCTGAAAGCAGGGGTTGTTTTTTTTTTTGCAGAGAAAGGTACTTTTTCTTTATGTGTCAACGCCGAGGCATCACACAGGTCTCTGATGAAGGGATTGTCCATGGGAAAGTTAGGGATGGTTGAGGTGACAGTAAATGACACAAAGAGTGTGAATGTCAGCATCGCGCTATACAATCCACATTTTCATGTTATTGGATAAAGAAAACAAAAAGCACGGAGGATTTCACAAAATGAAACTCGTAATGCCTCCACGATAAGCAGCATGGACCTTATTAATTAGTACGTTCACATTTTCCATTAAAACTTCCCCTTCAGTTTCTTAAACATTTAGAAAAAACCCTGTTTCCCCTCAGAGAATATCATATTTAATGTATGTCTGCTGGTTGCAACCCTTCATTGGAACTAAAAGATACACCGAGTTGAACATTTTAAAAGTTGACATCTTTGGTTTGCTTGGAAACTTTGAGTGTTTTCATAATACAACTGAGTGGGTTTGAACAAAGCTTGGCTGAACAACATGCAGCGATGGAGCCACTGCTTCATATTTTGCCAGAATTAAAAAAAAATCTCTTTAATGGGAACAAATTAATTGTCGTCTTAATAATTGTCCTATTGCAGCGATGAACAGTTGCAGGTATTGATGGTAAAGTAGAGAAATATGATTGGAGTAAACGGCAGCAAGTTTAGCATCTGGTGGTGTGTGTGTGTGTGTGTGTGTGTGTGTGTGTGTGTGTGTGTGTGTGTGTGTGTGTGTGTGTGTGTGTGTGTGTGTGTGTGTGTGTGTGTGTGTGTGTTGGGGGGGTTATGCCTTCCTCTTCCGAGAGAAGGGTGGTCCCATCAACTTGTCACTGACAGGAAATACTCACCGCAAGCCAACGTCTTCTCCCACCCAGAGCAAACACACACACACACACACACACACACACACACACACACACACACACACACATCATATGATTGCCACTCTTACACTCATATGCGTTAAATAGCCCATAAGGTTGTGACAGTGACGGGGAACTTCAAATGTGAAAAGTATGAAAACAATACCACTTTTGCACATACTAACGTACATGTGTGTGTGTGTGTGTGTGTGTGTGTGTGTGTGTGTGTGTGTATTTGTGTGTGATTTCCCTTCACATTGGACAGGGAATTCCCCTCCGTTTTTTTTCTCTGCACAGGGGACTGGCTGCATTGTCCCGGCAGAGCACACACCTCTCACTCTGAGAGCTGGAAACTTTCTCTGATACCTTTTAAACCGCCGCCCCGGTCTCATTTTGACGACAGCTTCAGCTTCAGTCAAAAATACCCGTATGCTCTGTATAATATTCTAATGGCATTCTCATGAGCATCTGAGATTATTGAATCATTGCAAAAGCACAGAGCAGCAGAATTGTGTGCTACATGTTTTATATGTGGGTTTTCATCAAGTCATTCAAAAAACTTTACTACAAATGAATTATACTTTATATAACGGAATGATTTTGCAAACCCCATTTATTTCATTGTGATTATGATTTACTTTGAGATTAATAAAACCGATTATTTCGATAACAAGCTGCGTACAGCAAGCTTTGGAACACGGTTAGCGAAATTGTCACAAAGCAAAGTAAATATAATTAAGTAATTTCCAAAATGAGAATAAAGCATGACACCTTGAACATGCTTTCATAAACAACTGTTTGATAAGATCCCTTTCAAAATCATAACAAGATATTGTTGACAATATTAAACAAAATATATTGTTATTACAACACACAACATTGTTCAGTGTTAAGGGGGAACTTTCCTTGGTAACACCATGCCACCTAATATTTGAGTAAACTTTTGAGTTATCCATAAGTGTCTCGTTAAAACAATGAACCGTTCTCAACAGAACACAATAGGTTGTTGTTGTTACATGTGTGAGAAGGAGAGAGGCTATTCTGCTTCTTTCAGACCAAAGGAAACATCCAAAATACACATTTACGTGTTTATTTTACGACTTTGTCTATTTGCGTTTTTAGATTTCTCTTAATTTTACAAAAGGTTTGCATGAGATAATGACACATTTGCATATTTAATATCATTTCATTTCATTTTAATGTTAAGTAATCAACTGGGAAATCAACTGGTGATATTTATTGGTTTATTATTTTACCCTATTTATCTGAACTGTCTTCAAAATGTGTGTACATGTATGACACATCTCTTTAAAGGCGCTTTCCTCTAAAGAGTTTTTTCTCCACTCCAGCAGCTCTCACATCCTCTCTTTACCGTGAAGCTTTGTTCATATCATCCACAGCACCAGGTATATAGAACAGAATGTTCCTAAACACGGAAAAAAAAAACTTGGAAAAAAACGTATGTCAACGAAATGAAGCTGGCTTCATAAAATGTTTAGATTTCTGTTATGGAAATGTATGCAAATGTCTTTTAGAAAACGTGTGCAGTATAAAAAAATATTTCGGCAATGTAAATAATCAACTGAGGAAGTTCCATAACAATGTCAGTTTACCCTCAAAGGAGACGCTACACCTTCATCCACAGAATCATGACTCAAGTTCATGCTTTTGTTTCAGTAGTTTTTACGTTCATTGTGACTGATTTAGGAGGGAGGGACAAACAAGTGTCTTTGCCCCTGTGGCTCCATAAGCATGTTGTGATGGAGTTGAACCTTCAGGAGGCCGCAGAGCACAGACTTTTTTTTATCTATTTGCTTTTCAAGATTTCAATGAAAGATGGAAAGCTTTTGTTTTCATATGAAGGTGGGAGCTGTGGGCGCTGCAGGGAGGACGGTGGATATTTAGAGCGTTACCAGGTCCCGTTATCAGCCTCTTTCCGTCCCCCCCGTCAGCTGGATGGCATCACACGGGCGGCTGGTCGGTACAGACGGGATTTAAAGCAACAGTGTTTTATTTTTCCTGCTCCCCGCCAAGCGTTTCCATCCTGTCTGGAGCCAACCTGGCTCATTAGCAGGGGGACCCCACCTGTCCCATTGCATTACCCATCTACAGCCCTGTGTTTTCATTTGTGTGCATGTGTGTGTGTGTGTGAGAGAGAGTCGTAGAAATACATAAATGCATGTGTGTGCAGGTGGACAGGTGTGTGTGTGTATGTGTGTTACCGTTACTGTGGAATTCCCCAACCTGAGTCCTGTCAGCTGTCCTCGATTCAACTGTCTCTGGCTGAAGCCGAGCAGCAACTGTGTTCTTAACCACGACGACGTTTGGCTCCTTCAACTGGAGATTGCAATCAAAGCTAAATGTCAGCTCCACACACACCTGACATGTCGATGCCTGGCGCTAAATGTTTGAGTTCAATCAATAAAGCTCTTAGGAAATATTTAAGCAAATGCAAAAAATGAATTGTGCTTTTTACAAAGGCAGTTTCTTCAAAAAAGATATGCTCTGCTAAAATAGGACGTGTTCACCGTCGCTATGCAGAATGTGTAAATCTCGCGTTTAACACGATGGATTTGTGACATCACAACCAGCGAGGAGCCAATCACGATCCGATAAGCGTCTTAAAGCTGGAAAGCAGAGAAGTGGAATACATCTCATGTCCAGCAGTGAGACTTTTGAAAGGAAAACATATTTGTATGTTCATAGATTCTTTTCACTAAAGGATCACGAGTCGAGAAATTAAACTAATTAACTTCTTTTTCTTTTCTCTATTAAAAAACATATCAGTATTTTTGTGTGATTTTCAAAATATGGGCACAAACAATGAAATGTCACAGAGCATTCAAGGGAAGAAAATGAAGCAAGAAGAGTGATTATTACCCATATGCCAAAACTATTATGCATGTATTTGTTTATGTCCCTTCTCTAAAGTCTGTGAAGAAGAAACAATATTAATGTCAACTATTTATGGTTTCCAGATTAAAAACGATGCTGTATGACGAAAAGACGCCAAGGGTATAGGTGTAGTTTGTGGTGGGAGCGTACACATATTAAGCATATTAATGTATTCACCAATTTATGCTGAAAATGTAGGTAACGAATGTAGGTAACAAAAAAAAAGAAAATGCAGCTGCCAGATGTCCTTTTTTTCAGTCTTCTTTTCAGTCGTCATGAATTCATTTTAATTGTGAAATGGTGGACTTTAACAGCTAATATGTGTTTTCAGCAAGATGTCCTTTCATGTTGAAAACTTTTCACACATCCAAAACATATCCCACATATATTTAGAGGAAAAAGTCATAACAATATTTGAAGAAAAAAATCGGTAGCACTTTATAATAATTACACACTATTTAGTACTAGTTAAGCATGAGTAAACACTTAATTCATCATTTATAAAGCATTATTCCAACATGAACACTCATTAATAAGCAATTCATAAACACAGGTATAAATGTTTTATTCTTGATTAATACGCTTGACTATAATGCTTTTCATGATGGGGTTTTCATACTTTATAAATGATGGATTCCCCATTTGTAAATGAAGTATTAAGGACGACTTGTAGATGATTAATAAGATAATTTATAAAGTGTTAGTAAATGATAAAACAAATGAGTTACTAATAAGTGTTCATGTTGGAACAATGCTTTATAAATGATGAATTAAGTGTTTACTCATGCTTTACCAATGCTAAATAGCAGGTAGTTATTATAAAGTGCTACCAAAAAATGTACCTGATCTATTTTCTGCTGTGCATAAAGTTATTGTGTCCTAGTTTATCTTTTAAGTTGAATGCATCCTGGAGTAAGTTGATCGTCACTGCATATGTATACGAGTGATAATTAATGGACACGAGGTTTGAACATGGGCATCTTAAGATCAAAAGCCTCCGACTAGAGACCAGTAAGCTGTGAGCAGTTACAAGGAACTGCTAAAAGATGATGACTAATTTCTGAAAAACTCTGAATAAAATATATTTGAATGATTGTTTCTGGGTTAAATAACAGTTCCCGACTAAAAGTGGTTGAGAGGAATATGCATCATGACACTCACCATTGTTGTGTCCCTTCAAGTAGAAAGTCCCCTCCTCAACTACTGGGTCTGAGTTGGGAAACCACCACCAATCACCTCACCAGTGACTCAAGCCAGAGACAGAACTTGCAAATGTTCATTTACACTAATATTTCCAGACCATTAATTAGCACCAACCGCACGACATGCTAGCCTGTTAGCTAATAATTATAAATGTGTGAAATGATGTCTGTGGCTTTGAAACAGGCTAGGAGTATTTAAACTTGTGAATATGCTCAGAATGGGGTTATATTTGTATTTCTTTTTGATTTCCTGAATGCATTTATTGGCTGTCATTTCTAAACCACCTGTATCTTCCTCATTACATGTCAGAAGGCTCTACCTGAGTGGGCAGTATGCAGATTCTCAGACTGAATTACAGCTTTTGTGATTGTTTTAAAATGCTTAATTAGTGCTATGCCACTAACTAGTGATGAGGCGTATGAGATATGTGTATTTGTACTTCTCTGCTGCAGAAGTGAGTGAGATTGTGAGTGCAGGTCTCTGTCTTCTTCTTGGCGGATGCAAGTGATCCATGCTATGGGTGTATGTAGATGTGCCAGTTTCAGGGTTCAGGTATTATGTATCATTGGAACTGAGTCATCAACCATCTTATTTTTGACACCTGTGCATCAGTCAAAATGTCTGCAGTGGAAACACTCAACTCCATAGAAGTACTTTCTAGTTCAGTGTCAACAATACAAAAGGAATCATGCAGACTATCATTCTGACTGTTGACTGTGAAGTCGTAACTCTAAACTAACATGAACTCAAAATAAAGCACGGACACACTTACAACAGCCTGTGAATATTCACACCATTGTCGTGTCATTATTGTTGCCGTCCGGTTGCTAGATATGACACTATTGAGCTGCAGCGCAAAGCTTCTTTTGGGGAATTCAGGGAAAGTCTATTTTCCAACTGCATGATTATGTAACGAGACGTGAACTCTGTTGAAACTACTTCATCTGAACAGATGACAGTTCATCTTCGTTGGAGGACGGCTGATGAAAAGGTGTTATTTGTGACCGTAATCCGATGGTTTAGGGACATGAACGGCAGTCTGTTGTCGCGCATCAATGACACCGCAATTTGTAATGTGCAATAACAGCGGCTTTCTTACTTTTTACGTTCAATTTGGCGCCATATCGTCTGTACTGACTGTGATATAAATGCATACGCCTGAATATGCTCTGCAAGGAGCAAGTGTCTTAGTATGAAAAGTGGGAGAGACCACTTGTATTGGATGGCAGGGGTCAAACACACAGGATTAACAACCACGGAGACCTGTGTTCAAGACGTTTGTGTACTTTATCACAGGAGGGTTTTCCTAAACCTAGCTAATTGTTTTTTTTGCCGAAACCTAATTGCTGTAAAGTCATGGCATAAAATGACACACAGAAAGCATAACATACCTCATCATGACGTGCACAATGTCCTAAAAAAAATGACAACAAAAGTCCCTCATGTTGGTCAGTTACCTTTTGTTTTGTCACATTTCATTTACCATAATTATAGAAATATATAATCGCCTCTTTGCAGACTACGTACCGTTACATAACAGATGCAGGAACAGCTTTCTCTTGGGATGAAAGTCCAGTGTTTGTTTGACCCTTCCACCCACCCGTAGTGGACTTACCTGCTCGTTAAACTTGTTTTTATCCCCAGATAACATTCAATAACGCCCACTCAATATATTCTACCTCAGCTTCTCTGACTGAATTCAAATCCCCCCCCCCCCCCCCAAAAAAACCGGCAACATCCAACGTGTCCGTGGTTTGCAGGAACGTACAGTGCCAACATTTTGTTCCTGCGAGTGGGCTGGGACACACCTGTGTTTCTGCTCCTATGAGGAGAGAAAACATCTCTTGTTGATGTTCAGAATCTGTTCAGAGTCATCCTGATAATTTAAATGTATCACACACACACACACACACTGACACCCCAGCATCGGCTCTAGCGTTCTCAAACTTCTCCCACCACCTCCCCAGAGTTACACATTACACGGTATAATGTTGGACTCTTCTCCTCCTCCCCATGTACTTAACCTTGTGTCTCACCTGTTGTGTTTTCGAGATAACAGCGAGAGAAATCCCTGCCTCGGCGGCCGGATGCTGCAGGGTTCGCTGGTTCTTTGGATGTACACGGAGGAGGCGGAGGCCTCATGGGAAGACTTCTCCCTGGAAATGAACCACCGTCCACCTTTGTGTGTCAGCTCTGCCTCCTCTCCCCAGCTGCTTTTACACCTACGTCGTCCTCCACCCTCGTCCCTCCCCGTCTCGTTGCTCTCTTCCTCCTCCTCCTCCTCCTCCCTCGTCCTCCCTCGTCCTCCCTCCTCTCCCCTTGACATCAAAGAGTGAAAACACATAAATACAGTGGATACGGTCTCTCAGATGTGGGGGATTACGTAACATTACGTAATTGCGTCTGTAACTGTATGAACATTTGGGAGGCGCTTGACCTTGAGCTCGCTGTAATATTCCTCGAGAAAACTTAGATTTCAGCTCCTCTCCTGATACCTTACCAACCAAAAAAAACAAAAAAACTGCATCAAGCTTCATATCCATCACTGGGCTGAGAATCCTGACTAATGTAATATCTGCTCCTTGAAGGTAAAACACAGGTACACAAGCATCAGGATGTTTAGACAAGCTAACGCCTGACTGAATGTGTAGTTTTATGCTCCATGTATTGATGTGTGTTGTGGTTTTATGAGTTATCGGTTGAAAGCGTGGAGGAAAAAAAAGAGTGCTTAGAAAGGAGGAATCCCCTATTCTCCCATTTATCGCCCACTTCTTCACTCCTATCTCCCTTACCTGTCTTCTCATCCTCATCTCTTCGCTGCCACACACACACACACACACACACACACACACACACACACACACACACACATATATAACAACCACACCCCATAGTTGAGTCCAGTAATTATTGGGGCGTCTTTGCCACAATCAGAACCCGATTGTTTGAGTGCCCGCTGTCGCACCTGAATATCGGTACGCCGGTTCACCTCAGCGCCGCTTCTCTTGTGAAAATTGTTGGTTTTAGGAGCCAGAAAGAAAGCGAAAGGGAGGAAGAAGTAGAAGAAAAGAAGTGAGGAGCGCTGTTTGGTTTCTAAGCAACAGTTAACGCTGGGTGCAGCGAGAGCTGCAGGGTGGG
The DNA here is from genome assembly GCF_910589615.1 of Taurulus bubalis. Lineage (NCBI taxonomy): Eukaryota > Metazoa > Chordata > Actinopteri > Perciformes > Cottidae > Taurulus > Taurulus bubalis. The sequence continues at coordinate 5,238,757 of NC_136603.1, read as the reverse complement.
ATCCTGAGTTCCCATGTTTCTGCCTTCGTCTCCACATTCTCTTCCTGAGGAATTTGACCCGGTTGACCTCTCTGAATATGTCTGGATTTACCCTCCCCTCACACACAATCACAGCGCACTGTAATCGAAAGCCTTTACGGGAGCAAATCTCGCTCTCTCTTTTTTTTTTTTTTGCTTCTTCATCTCAGATGTGTGCTGTATAGCTGACAAGCAAGTGGATTTTATGGGGCTCCTTTGATCACATGTTTGCATCCAGTGTTTCCTGCTGTGTGTTGGCCTGATTTGCGACATGTGAAGGTGTGCAACTGTGCTCAAAAAAGGGCCCTGATGCACCCAAACACTCCAGAGCCACAGCACCAACGGGGATCCGACCAGCAAAGAATGACTGCTTCGCTGAAACTCAATACAGGACAGAAGTAAACCATCAGCGCGCTCACCGAGAGAAAGTCACTGAGAAGAAAGACAGTCAGAATAAATAACAAAAAAAACAGGAAGAAATGCAAACGGATTGCGCAGAGCAGAACAAAAAATGACCACGCGATGATTATATTTCCATCACAACTCCTGTAAATGTGCACGTACATGAAGATTGTTTTTTGCTGCTATATCTGATAGTGTGCATTTGTGCCACAGAAAGAGGAGATGGTGTGTGTTTGCTCGCGCATGCCTGCAACGGGGTGAAACATGGAGGTGTATGGGGGATGATCAGACAGAAGGCCATCTGAGAGCACGGTACACACTCCATCTGGACACACATTCACTGTGAAAAAGGGTGTGAAGGAAGAAGAAAGAGACACGGAGAGAGAGAGAGGGAGAGAGAGGAGGAGAAGGAGATGTTTAAATCTTGAATTTTAAAAAGCAAGTTAGATTTCCACCAATGTCTCACTTCTCTTTTCAACTGATGGTTTTAATGTTTTGCATAGTTTGCATAACACCCATTTGCACACATCTCCCAGTCGGCTACAACATAACATGTATTGTATTTGTGTTATTGCATCGGGTCTATGTGCTCTTCCAGTTATGTAAAATCCACTTGGCTGCCTCCGAACAATATAGTTGTGTAAATTTTATAAAGGATGAACATATTTCTTGAATCCTTTGAAGCCCAGATTACATTTGAGATCATGTTCTGCCATAATTATTGTCTAATCTCACTATCAAGATATGCTGAACCATATTGTCTCTGAACACAATCGGGTACCTACATATTTAATTATAACTGTGATCCACTTAAACTGGAATACTGGGGGGATTAAAAGCATCCTCTTGATATCGGCATAGCTTCCAATTTCTGCCAATTCCTTTTATAGCCGGATATTTCTGTAGATAAATATCTGGGATTAAGAAAAGAGGGTATTTGGTAAGAAATGAAATATATTATGCACACAGAAACATATTTTATTTCTCTTCCTTCTCTGCCCTGCTTTATAAAAGACAGATTAAAGTACTGAATTAACGACACAAAAATGCAATTATTTCATGTTGAGGACTTTTATTATGAAAGGTTAGAACGGAGGGAGTTGATCTGGTACGCGCTGCCTTTGACGAGGTTGAAAGGAGTAATCAAATTTGCCATATTGGTTCGATATTGCAATATTTGGTGTAAAATTGCCCCCCGTTTAATGCAAATCAGCCTCATTGCAAAACAGTCCATTCACAAGGATCGTGATAGCGTGATAGCCACGCGGTTACAGAGAAATTATTATAAATTATTCCGAGAGTTGGTTGAAGCGCATTTATAAATGGTGTCTGTTCAAATCTAATTTATTTAGGGAGGCAGTGACAAGGTCAGGTGACCTTGTCAAAGGAATAAAGATATCGACTTTTTGAAATACATGAGAAAATACGAGAAACAAATATAAAAAATAAGTGAATTATTCAGTTCCTCCCTCTCCCTCTTTTCCCAAATCCTGCCTACATGTTTTTCCTTTCCTCTCTCCGAATCGTCTTCAGGAGATGTGGATGGAAGTGGCCTCTCAGGCTGACTCACCACTCACAGCCGACGCATTGGCCTCAAGTGCATTTATATTTCGCTACATAGATCATTTCAATAAAAAAAAAGAAGTGCGAATCAGACCTTGAGACGGTGCTGATGTGCGATGCAAATCATGTGCAATTTGTGTTGCTATCAGCGGCTTCAATCCATTTTTTCCTGTGAATTTGCCCATGAGAATACAGCCCACCATAGAGAGCCACCGATCACAGCACTATCAGCTACCTGAGGCGGAAACAACATCTCACACAGTCCAATGCCACTTGATCTGAATGCATTTGAGTGGTCAGGACTTTCACCCAGGAGACCGGTGTTCGTGGTTGACTTGACAGTTGTTGTGTAGCGTTGTTCAGTCACTTTACGCCATAAAGTCCGCTCTGGCCGCTTGTTATTAGTTGTGTTAGTTACGGTGGTTACGGTTGTTACGTTGTGGTTATTTTACGTTACATTGCTACGCTATGTTACGTGAGGTAGATGGGTCAAGCAAACACAGGACTTTCACCCAGGAGACCAAAATGAAACACCGACTTTACGGTTGTTCCGGAAGCTTACGTAAGAAGAGGTTTTTGTTCATTAAAACGTACAATGCCAACATTTCCTCTGCTTACCTCGTCCAGGAAATCGTTCTCGATCATAGACATGTATTCAAATGCTAAAGAAATCCACAGCGTCTCCAGCATTTGCGCTTTTTGTCGTCTCAGTAAATGATGAGAACGCAGGCATCAAAATCCATCAGGTGAGAAAAACAGAATCTTGTTTCCATAGGAGTGGGCTTCAATGCTCTCCGCTAGACAACCTTTATATTATGAAGCTGTCAAAAGATGAAACATTACCGGGTGAATCTTCCCCACAGAATACACATGCAGCGTTTTGATAATGAATTCTGTGTTAATTAAAACGTTCATAGCTTGCCAAGGAGTTATTCCCGTTTTGTATCGTCATATGTAAAATATATTTGATCTATTAGTCATTTTTATTGTGCTGTAATGAATTAATAATACGTAAGAATGTACTTCATCAGCAGTCATAACCCTTTATTTAATAAGTATATCTGTATCACACTCTATTATATTTCATTATAGTCTTGTTAAATGCAAAATGTTGTCTCTGCTGACATCGATATTTCACTGCAGAATCCAGGGGATCGGTCAGAGGTGCCAAAATTCATGGCGATCCGCCAAGTTACTGAGATATTTCAGTCAGGACCAGAGGGGTGAAGCACCGCCGCTGGCAAAGTTAAAAACTCACAAACCAATAATGGAGATTTACTGTTCATGAACAGATAAGTGGCCTGTAGCTTTAGTCCTCAAATCTCCATGTTAGGGACAACTATGTGTGGAGGACAACCTTGTGTTTTCACACATTATTATTGAGTTTTCCCCCAAAGTCAAAGTGTGATGGACACGATCTCTCTTTGCCACCTCGGCATTTTGAAATGAACACAGATGCACAATCAGAAGTGCAGGTGATGGATGTTCTGCTTCGTCCTGCTTCAGATCTCTGTTCCAGTTCCTCATGCTGCAAACTGTTTATGTGCAACATCATCAAAGTTAATACTTTTAACCCGTCCCTTTAGGAACTGAGATTTTACATTTCCATCCATTCATTGTTTTTTTGGGGAGTAACTTGGTTATGTTTAGTAATGGATCATTAAATACTTTGGATTTAGGATTGGATCACAAAATACTTGATTTGGTTTAGGAATGGATCATAAAAATACTTGGTTAGGTTTAAGAAGAGATCATGAAATACTTGTGTGGTTTAGTAATAGATCATGAAATACTTGTGTGGTTTAGTAATAGATCATGAAATACTTGGTTAGGTTTAGGAATGGATCATTAAATACTTGGTTTAGTAATAGATCACAAAATAATTGGTTAGGTTTAGGAATGGATCATTAAATACTTGATTAGGTTTAGGAATGGATCATTAAATACTTGATTAGGTTTAGGAATGGATCATTAAATACTTGGTTAGGTTTAGGAATGGATCATTAAATACTTGATTAGGTTTAGGAATGGATCATTAATTACTTGGTTAGGTTTAGGAATGGATCATTAAATACTTGACTAGGTTTAGGAATGGATCATTAATTACTTGGTTAGGTTTAGGAATGGATCATTAAATACTTGGTTCGGTTTCAAGTTTCAATCAGCGTTGACTTCTCGTCTCACGTGGGGATCGAACAGCTGTCCCCCGGGTGGCAGATCCGTGTTGGTTGGACCTTCACATCCCGCCCCACTGTGTCTGGGCTTTGCGTTCTTTATACTTCCTCGTTCATGATGAACATCCAAAAGGATTTTGTGGGATATCTACGAACTACGGCTATAGCTGCAATCTGAAAAGTGAATGAATATCTTTTAATATTGAAAATCTGTAAACCTCAAAAAAAAGAAAAAGAAAAAAAACAAACATTTATCATCACATTACCACATTAATAACTTAATTTCTGTTGTTTTGTGGCTCACACACTCAGCCCGTACGTGCATTAGTTGCTTATAAATAACCACGCCCACACTAAAATCTAATAATCTTAAATCTTGCAAACTCACACACACACATTTTTGCAGAGGTGTTGAGAGAGCTGACCTGTGGCCTTATAATCAGCGCTCAGCGTGTTACATAAGGACTCGTCAGATCCTCCTACAGATGCCTGAGCAGTCACGACTCACGCGGATGTTCTCCATCCATCCACTCAGCCGGGCGAGCGCAGACCTCACCGTAGCCTCTGCTCCTCAGTCCCACACACACACACACACACACACACACACACACACACACACACACACACACACACAATAGGCAGAATAAATGCATACACATTTCAGGGTGCATATGTTCATTCCCACTACTATGTAAAAAGAATAATAATGAAGAATGTATGATATTGGATAAGTGAGTTTGGGAAGGAGAATAAAAAGCAATGGGGCTCAATGAAGGAGAGGAATCTGAAAAGGAGGCCGATTTAAAATCGGATCACTCGACCGACTCAAACGTTGGAGGCCGAACACCTACAGCGCTAAATGTTCCTGCTTTGTGATGTACATGATAGGATCCACTCTTAGCTCATTCTACAAATCCCCGAAGGCCCCGCATCCTTTTAGATGTATTTTCCCGGTCTCAAGGAAAAGGGTTATTTCACCACAGACCTGCAGCAGCCTCTGGGACCTCGGTACCTCTGGCTCCCAGCCGCCTGTAGCTGAGAATAGCAGGAGGATCCTACCCACCATCTGATGCTTTCATGCAGCACTGCTCTGCAGGGAGAGAGATGAACCCTGATGAATAAATATGAAGATAACCTGCACCTCTGCTGCACTTTTTTCTTTTTTCTCTCTTCGCCGTTCCCCATATGGTTCTACTGAAGAAAGACGGATACGGGAGAAAAGAAAAGAAAAACTCTGATTTTCAAAAGAAGCCTCAGGGCCATTGTGTTCGTCTATGTGCTCGTGCACGTGTGTTGGTGTGTGTTTGTGTACGTGTGCGTCGAACTCTCTCTTTGTGTTCCACCATCTGAATGTGTGCATGCACATTAGTGTGTAGCGGCCTGTGTTTGTGTGCGTGTGTGTGTGTGTGTGTGTGGGCGGCACTGTGTAGGAGTGTGCAGTAGCTTTTTGACAGAGCCTCCAGTAGCATGCATTTGTGAATCTTTTGTTTTATTCTCCATCTCCTATTCAGCTCGGCAGTAATCACACCTAGCTGTGCCGCTCAAGTGCTGCTGCCCTTGAATGAAGAGACGCAAAGACCGAGAGCTCTTTAAAGACTGATTTTAACACATCATCAGTAACGATTAAAGAAATGTAATCATTTACATTGTGTGATAGAAAACAAGGTCTTTTTTTTTTCAGCAAACCAAAAATCACTAATATCCAACTGGAACCTGTTTTGCGTGTATATGTGAAATGTTTTTTTTTTTTGAATATGTAAATACTTTCTTATCAGATTCACGAGTCACGGCTAGTAGGAAAGAGGTGTGGGTGGGGGATCCATCCATTCATACATGCACCTTGTTCTGACTCTCAGCAGACAGAGAAAACTGTAAAAACAATGGAAGTTGATTTTTTTTTTATCTGTTTATTTTAAAGCAATTAATTACAAATGAACTGATTCATCTGAAACGGGTAACACAACAGCTGACTTTTTATTATTTCAAATAAATATGACTTATTCGGCATAATTGTATTTAATTATTGGTGGTAATATCCACGTAACTATATCTTGTGTAAATATCTTTAAAATGTTTTTTTTCTTCAGTTTTCTTTATAAATACAAAACGTGTTTCAGATGAATACTATTCCACAGCAAAGTCACACGTGCCAAGTGTTGGACATTATTGCCGCATTAATCAATTGAAATATGCGCATACTCACAGAAATACTTTTTAATGTTTATTTTTTACATGTTTTCAAAATGGAAAACTAAAGTGAGGACGACAGTCAGCTTGATGCTCATCCATTTGCGCAGGTCTTGCATCATTTCCACTTGATACAAATTGTACAAAGTAAAGTTTCTCTCACATCCACTGATGAAATCTTCTGGATTATTTTAGGAGACGATGCAAACTCCACATATCATAAACTAGCTCACTGCCATGCATGACTCCCATGTCTTTAACTGGAGGTTTCTCTCTTTGTGATGGATTCTATTCACTGTGGGTCTCCACGCTGAGAGAAGGCTTGGTGATGATCCTCCTAAATGAACATTCAAAAGTGTCATTAAAAGAATAAAAGCACAAAAGAAAAGAAGCATTTTTTTTGTGAGAAATAAAACAAAGTAAAACATCTCTCTGGATTCATGTCTCCAGGTCGGTTTGATTTTGCACGGATTGATCACAGCTGTCTACAAATCACTTTGTAATTATTTTTTATTTTTTAGTGATTTTCTGCGGGGCTTTTTTCCCACAGATTATGAGCTTTATTCATGTTTTGAAAGAGCACATTGTTCACATGCACATCAGTAAGTACACCATCAGTCTGCTTCTTCTTTGTTTTAATGCACAAAAGTAGAAAACAAGACCTATAAGCAGAGTTTATAGGGTACAAAACATCACTCTGTAGCAGAGTTCATGCATCACAATTGTCTCTCTGGATCAATGTTAAATTTAGCAGCTCATTTTGATGAGGAAAATGCATTCGTTCTCGTCAATTAAAGTCATTTGATTTTGAATAGTTTTCATTAGTGACACTTAAGAGAGTCAGTCACAAACAGCCTTTTGAGTAAGTCCAGTTATCGGTTCCAAACAGGTTCAACAGAGCAGCTCCACCTCTGTTGTTGCCGCTCACCTAGCATTAGCATTGCTCGCCTAGCATTAGCATAGCTGCTGCAGCTACTTCTTCTCTACACTGCAGAGCAGGGACTCGTTCACAAGCTGCACGTCTCGTTGTAGTCTCAAACACATTCTGTTTTTGGTTATGCGTTTTAGTTACAGACCTCTGGGTTTGTATTAGTGAGCGCTGTGTTTCCTGGGACTCCATTTAATAAAGTCAGTGAGCTGTAGTGTCACGTGAACATTGAGCTCTCTCACCAACCCCCTCCTATAATTTTGCAGTAGCTAGAACTCCATTCTGGAGAGAAGGTTCATCCCAGAGCTCAAACATAGCTCATTACATGCAGACAGTGTTTTTAATATTATCTCCTGTCTTCACAAGAAAAGACTTGATGAGGTTTAGGCGACTACACTTAGTGAGTTTTTGGAAAAGGTCGTGGTCTGGGTTAAAATAGTTCCTTAAGAAAGGAAGTTACGTGATCAATAAGTCAACGTTGACTTGTAGATTTCACACAAGAGACAAACAGCTTCTCTGTTTCATGTCTCTGACATTAGAATATCTTTGGGTTGTGGATCGTTGGTCTAAAACAAGACATTTGAAGAAGTTTTCTCGTGTTTTGCATTTTTTATGTTTTCTGATGTTTTGTTGACCGACCGAATAAATTAAATAACCAAGAAAATAAACAGACGCTAGTTGAAGCCCTAATGAGGTGACTTTTATCTTTGCAGGAACATAGAAGCTAATGAGCAGGGGAATCCTTAGGGAGCGTGCAGCTCTGCCGTTACTACAACGCTCCATGTAATACTACAAAAGGAAAAGGGCTTAAACTCATTACACAATTTGTTTTTGAATAAATGCTGTTGACCATTAACATCATATATGCTTAAGACTTATAATGAATGAATATTCGGTAGCACTTTATAATAACTACACGCTATTTAGCATTAGTTAAGCATGAGTAAACACTTAATTCATCATTTATAAAGCATTGTTCCAACATAAACTCTAATTAGTATGCAATTCATAAACGCAGTTATACATGTTTTATTCTTGATTAATAAGCTTGACTGTTATGCGTTTCATGATGGGGTTTTCATATTTTAAAATAAATGCACACTTTATAAATGATCGTATTAATCATCTATAAGTCCTCAATACTTTGTTTATAAATGGGGAATCCATAATTTATAAAGTATGAAAACATCATGAAACGCATAACAGTAAAGCTGTGTTTATGAATTGCATACTAATGAGTTACTAATGAATGTTGGAACAATGCTTTTTAAATGATGAATTAAGTGTTTACTCATGCTTAACTAATGCTAAATAGCAGGTAGTTATTATAAAGTGCGACCGAATATTCTTGCATAGGGACACATTGTCTCTCTTTTATACCGTGTGAGCAGCAGATATTCCGATGCTATAAGAGCGTCGGCCGTGAGCTAAAGCCAGACAGGTACAGTCGCCACAGACACACAATGTTCTGCCTCTCAGTGGCAATAGGCCAAGTCTCGTTAATGTGCTCAGTGCATTCAGACCCCCGCTTCCCATCGTTAAGTTTGGCAATCAGGTTTAAAGCACTTGATCAACTGACAGAATAATGAAGAGTTTAAGCAGGTATCACCCGAACATACCTGTATGGGAAGTTTACTATGAGCCGCATGTGCACGTGTGTGTGTGTGTGTCATTAAAACAGTCTTTGAAAGTACCTGTCTACACGTTTGCATTGGAGGCTTTGTGTCTCCGTTTTGTGGTTTTTGGGAGATCCATGTACGCCCATAATTAATCATACAACTATGTGTGTGTGCGTGTGTGTGTGTGTGTGTGGCAGTCAACGCTTCAAAAAGCAGTTTATGAATGCCGGCGAGATCAGAGAGACACAGAGAGAGAGACGTGCATCGCCCCATGCAGAGAGATGTGAAGTCAATGATGTGTTGTGCAATAATGGAGGCACGTTTCTGCCTCATTTGTGCTGCCAAAACTCCCAGGAACTCACAGCTCGCCTCGTCTTCGACTCTTAATGCATCCGATCCGCGCACAACCTCACAGCGGTGGCGCTGCCTTAACGCCCGAAAAAAACAATCATTTGAAAGGCGGAGTGTGTGTTTAAAGTCAGCCTTGTGCCTATGGGGCTTGTTCCGTATAGCGGGAGGATGAGGGTCGAAACATGGAGAAGAGTGCTCGGGAGGTCAAAGAAATACAAGGCTCCTGACAAAACGTGTAAAAAGGAAAAAGAAAATTGGAGCCTCGGAGAAGCCGTGAAAACTGTTTTAAAGCCAGATAGCATTGGATTGGTGGGCTCAAGGCCCTCGCTGCAAAGCGGCCTTATGACTGCGTAGGTGGCTGGGCCGAGCAGCGCCGCGTTAGGGATACATCAACAGGAGGAATGCTGTAGATCCTCAATTACCAGGACTGATGCGCTGACAGTTCTTCCTCTAGCACTTAGCCAAAGGTCTTCTGAGCTTTTTCTACTGTGTACCACCAAGACTTCCACCCCCACACAATCCCATAATAACCCTCTCCATGTGGGGGCACTACAGCCCGGGTGACGCCGTACAAGGCGCCGGGCGGCGAGTATTAAACTGTCAGCTGCTGATTTCCACGAGGAGAGCCGGTGTGAGTTGTGGCCGCGCTGGACGGCTTGTCAAAGTAGGACGAGCTGCAGACGGAGACAAAAGGAAACTCACCTGTGATGAAACAGCAACAACATTTCATGAAACTTTTGGTTATTCATATAAAATAAATGAGTCAACGTTGGCTTTTAGTTTCACACGGCGATCTTCCTGGTGAAAGTCCTGTGTTTGCTTGTCCCATCGACCGAAGCCGACTTCTTTTTTCGGTTATTCTGGTTTCGACCGCTGACCGTCACCGAGCTTCGGTATTTGATGACGTGGTGAGTGAAGCGGTGAAAGTTATCATTCACACTGTTCCCTCAGTCGCGTTTCACCTGCAACACGATGAATGCTTCCATCGTCCGAATGTGTGTGTGTGTGTGTGTGTGTCATTGTCCCTGTTCGTGCAATCCATTGCATCAAAACACAGAAGACAGAAAGTCAGTGATGCAGTGGGATGCAGTGGGAGGCAGTTGGAGGCAGTGGGATGCAGTTGGATACAGTGGGAGGCAGTTGGAGGCAGTTGGAGGCAGTGGGAGGCAGTGTGAGGCAGTGGGATGCAGTGGGATGCAGTGTGAGGCAGTGGGATGCAGTGGGATGCAGTGTGAGGCAGTGGGATGCAGTGGGATGCAGTGTGAGGCAGTGGGATGCAGTGGGATGCAGTGGGAGGCAGTTGGAGGCAGTGGGATGCAGTGGGATGCAGTGGAATGCAGTGTGAAGCAGTGGGATGCAGTGGGATGCAGTGGGATGCAGTGTGAGGCAGTGGGATGCAGTGGGATGCAGTGGGATGCAGTGGGAGGCAGTTGGAGGCAGTGGGAGGCAGTGGGAGGCAGTGTGAGGCAGTGGGATGCAGTGGGATGCAGTGTGAGGCAGTGGGATGCAGTGGGATGCAGTGGGATGCAGTGGGATGCAGTGTGAGGCAGTGGGATGCAGTGTGAGGCAGTGGGATGCAGTGGGAGGCAGTGGGATGCAGTGTGAGGCAGTGGGATGCAGTGTGAGGCAGTGGGATGCAGTGGGATGCAGTGGGATGCAGTGGGAGGCAGTGGGATGCAGTGGGATGCAGTGGGAGACAGTGGGATGCAGTGGGATGCAGTGGGATGCAGTGGGATGCAGTGGGATGCAGTGGGAGGCAGTGTGGCCATTCAGACAAGTCAAAACCATCACCGTGTGCATGACCTCAAGTGAACGGCTGCACTAAGGAAAGGAAGAAGCACTGAATGGAAATGTGTTTTTCAGGGTAATTGACAGAGACGCCCAGCAGAGAGGGTTGACACAGTGAGATGGAGATGAGAGCATGAGTCTGGGCTTGAGGCAGCCGCTGTGCGCTTGTTGTTGTTTGGTACGAGGTGATGATATCTGAAAATCATTCGTGGAATGCCAGGTATATCTGTGGGCGAGCAGTTTGGCCATAGGGTATGTCCCATTCTTTTGCCATGTGTCAGAAATGTGTGTGTGTGTGTGTGTGTGTGTGTGCGTGGGTATCTGCATACTGTGGATTCCTGGTGTGCAGGTTGCATGTGGGAGCAGAGAGAAAGCACCTGGCTGAGAGGTGAGTCACAGACGCAGGTAATTGCTCTGACATTTACTTCTAATGAAGGACTGGGAAGATAATGGTACCTATTTGCATTAGCATACACACACACACACACACACACACACACACAGACACACACGCAGACACACACAACTGCATCAAAAAAAACAAGCAACAAATACACACATGCACACATTAAAAAGCCCTCCTCAACACTTACCACTGTACAACCTGTGCTCCAGACCCTGACTCACACACATTAAGGCAGAGAGTGCGGAGGAGGGAGAAGTGTATTGAGGCCCCAGACAAGATGACAGTCAAAAGGACACTTACACAGCCAAACAGTGCCAGCGCTAACAGGTGGCAGACAGCGGGGATGAAGGGAAGAGGGATGGCGAGGGCACAGAGGTGACTAATGTAAGAGATGCTGATCAGCTTACTTGAAAACAGCAGTCTGAGACTTGGAGAGAAACAGGAAGTGAGTGTATGGTCTCTGCAGCTGAAACTCTCAAATCCACCGTTTCACTATGATGGGGAGTATTCTCACAAGTAATATTGTAGTCAAACAAAGAGTGGGCTCTTTCACCCGCACACGCATGTCCAGTTGCTCTCTGATTACATTTATTCCCAAAAAATAAATAAAAAAAGGTGAAGGGAGAGTAAAATGCAGTTAATGAAAGTGGGGTTTTCTCAGTTGCCAATCTGTGCATTTGCATGTACAATAATGACACAGTCATGCATGTGTGTGTGTGTGTGTGTGTGTGTGTGTGTGTGTGTGTGTGTGTGTGTGTGTGTGTGTGTGTGTGTGTGTGTGTGTGTGTGTGTGTGTGTGCACATCAGCATGTTTAAGGTCACATCTGATTTCACCGTGCTTGGCTGCTGGTTGTGGCTTTATCACTGAGTCACTGTGGTTTCCCTCTTTCTCTATCGTTTTCGTATAACCGTGTGTGTGTGTGTGTGTGTGTGTGTGTGTGTGTGTGTGTGTGTGTGTGTGTGTGTGTGAGAAGGAGAGCGAGAGAGTTTTGGCGACGTGAGTCAGAGAGACGAGAGGCCTCCTAAATGGCGAGGCGAACGCGAGGACATGGGGTCGACCGCCACGCCGCAGAGATCACAGCGCCTCCTCTCCGTCGTTGGGTTTCTCAAAGCTCTTTGTTGTTTTTGTTGTGTTCCCGTGCCCACACACCAAATAACAGAAAGTAAAAAAAAACCTAAAAAAACATTTAGTTATTAACCTCTGTCAGAGTTTTGATGTTTTTGACACACTGTAAAACGCCCATGTGCTTTTGGGAAATTCTGCCTTTGAATTTCTTGCTCTTTTGTTCTGTCCCCCTCCCCATCCCCCCTTAGAGCCTCCAAGAACAGGCACTATTTGCTGATTGTCAGCTTGTGCAAAGACTACAATGACTTATGAGTGACTGTGATGGTGTATTAAAGAGAGCAAGAGAGAGAGAGAGAGAAAAAAAATGATGCATGTTTGATAAAGAAAATCATCTGCAGGCTACGAGTGCGGCACAAAAGCCCGAGGAAATGTCTCCTGTTGCTCTGGTAACAACAAGGACAGATTCAGGTGAGCATCAGTGTAAAGAAGTTGGCGGTTGCACACAAAGCTCTGCAGGAAGCGTACGTGTGCTTGTTGTTTAAACACGGCCGGCAATAACACACACCGCGATCGTATCTTTTTTGCCGCAGTGCAACAGGTCTCGACCCCCCTCACGTCTGTCAGTCGATGCAGAATGATGAGCGCTAACGTTTGTTAGCGCTCATCATTCTGCCGGTCCTTTCACTCCCGGAGCAAGCTTCTTTTCATTTGTTTGATTGTGGTTTGGCCCTTCCTAATGTGCGTTACTTACTTTCACCATCGCTTTCTATGGCGGCATTAGTGGCCTCTGCTGTCAACACATCTTTTCTTTGGATTATGCCGCTCGCCCGTATACATCCTCATATCTCCATTAAACACGCCGCTTTTCATCTGATTCCAAACAGACAGTCCCTTTCACCGGGTTGTCACGCCCTCGTCATTGTGTTTGCTATTTGACGATGAATCCCGCAGCTGGGGGAAAAAAATATATAAAAAAATCGTGAAAACTGACAGTCACTTGTTGTTTCAATTTGACTGTCGAATGAATATGTTTTTTTGTGTGTGTTTTGTTTTGTTGCCGAAGCCCCGTGTTGGAGTGGTGGAGGTGAAACCCATTATAAGATGTGTCGGCGGAAAGAGGAGAGAGAGAATGAGTGAGGGGGGAGAGAGTGGCTCCGTGGTGTTCGGTGAGTGGGCTGCCGTGCGTTCTTTTCACTGAGTAAGCGTGGGCGGCTAATTCGTGTTTGCATTCACCAGGTTTACCTAAGGGGGAAATGTTTTATTATATGCTGTCTTTGAAATAGATGACTAATTGTACTCCTTTTTTTTTAATTCCCAATCCATCCGCTCTTCTCTTGTCTATCCATCTCCCTCAGCTCCATTTCCCCCTTCTATATGTTGGGTCTGAGGGGTTGCAGCCCGTCTTGCAAAGGGAGGATGAGGATCAAGGTGTACTGTAGGACTGTATACAAGTGATGCTCAAGTCCTCTGGAATAAAAAAGGTGTTTTTCTTTTTTCCATCGGCTGAAAGGCACAAAGAGCGGAGCAAAACAGACATGGCCTTGGGAACTGAGAAGAAAGAATACATTGAGATCTAAAAAAAAAAAAAAAAATGAAGTGAGAGGCAATAAGTAAGAGAGAGAAAGAAGTGCATTCTCCTGACATGAGTCACTTCTGAGTGAAAGCTTTGTAATTCAAGCCACACACGGCGAAGGAGGAAGAGAGACAAAAGGACAGATGGACCGAGGGAGCGGCACAGAGGGAAAAGTGGACAGATGTGGACATTATCCAACACAAAAAGAGTCAGCAGCTTAGCGACAGCGCCGTACGTGGGTTTCATTAAGTCGGTGGAGGAACCCGATGTCGCGAAACCCATCTGGGTTGATTCCAATTCACAATAGTTACACACCGTACTGTTAGCTGAGAACAGGCCAACGCAACACACTTTTGAGTAAATGTGATCTACGGGGGGTCACTTCTACACTTCACCTCCTCACACACACACTTCACCACATCCTCAGGATTCACTTCATTTCCTTTCCACTTTGTAAACAGATCATGCATTCACTCAACTTGTATTTGAATCCCCAGGAATCATTCAGGGCACGCCTTCATTTTCAGATGTCGAGAGCACAGTTAAAACTGAACAAATTCACGCACAGTAAGAATTCCCAAATTGAGTGTTTTCCCACGAGAATTCAAGCATTAGCCAATCACGTGAAAGAGTCAAATAATGGCTGTATAGGGCCATTTTAGTGAGGAAGTAATATATATTGTGGGCTTTATATATACATATAGAAATAGAAACCTCTCATGTCGGTTGGAGATGCCCACCCAAACCTTTTCATATGAGATGCAATGACGAGCAGAATAACTGACACCGGCAATAAAGCTCAGGGCGGAGTGATCAACTGAATCAAGGGCTTTGCCAGTGGAGGTGGAGGCGTGTCTAGAGACAATAATATACTGTAAATTATCCAAAACAGACAAGACACCAGACATAATTATCCGCTTCTTACTCAACACAGGAAAATTTGCTTTGGTTTCTGTGCCAATATCCAATTTTGTTTTAGCTTGTTGTCGAGTTTGTCACACATTTCATGAATACCTGATAACTGATAACTATCCAGGACCATGATACGTACAACACCGGTGTCTCTGCACTGGGTGCTCACAAATTCGATGAGGGAGATCATGCACTAAAGTAGAATTAGATTGTGCAAACTCTAGCACTGCTCTTTGTTGTAAAAGACACACAACATGATCTCTGTGTCCAGTGTTCCCTCTAAGCTGTGTGCGTGCGCGGCCGCGCAGGCCAGTCGAAGTGGCCGCTCAATAGATTTTTCAGACCGCACAAACGATTTTTTTTCAGGGGTTAAAAATCTTTTTTGCGCCAGTGTTTCTGAGATAGGAGTGAGCCATCTTCACAATAATAAGATCTTTGATGTGACGTAGCGAGTCTTCTTGTCCAATCAGCGTCCCGTTTCTCGACATGCGCTCTCTGTACCTCTGCTAGCGCTCTGCCTCCGTTAGCACCCTCCACCCCCGCTGTCCTCCTCCGGGCGCCAGGAGCGAAGCTCGCCCAGAGCGCCACATGAGCTCGGGCCGCCGCTGTTCAGGCTCCTCTTGGCGGGCCCTGCTCCAGCAGCTATAGGCCTCCATGGCGAAAAGAAAGGCAGAGCAGGCGCCCCAGAAAAAGGTCTGTCTAACGTTCAACATGAGTGGCTAGATGAAATAGTCCAAACTGACACAGGTAGGATGAAACTTTCAGACATATTTAAATATGAAGAATATGAAGTTATTAAATTATTTATATAGGCTACCTTTAGGAAAAATGACACCATGTCAATTTAATAGGCCTATAATTATTGTTAAGCACTGCATTAGCATTTTTCTTTCAATGAAGTTCCACTTAAATGTTGTACCTACTGAGAAATGACTAAACACCTTTGATGCTTTTATTTTTTTATATATATCATTATCAGTCATAACCAGTGAACCAGTCATAACCTCCCCTTATTGAAGTTCAACAAATATCCTTTAAGTTCAACTAAACTGACTGGTAAAACACCATCATTAAAATGTTCTCAAAGTCCAGCCATTATAAAGGATATTGAATAAATATCAACCTTGTATACATATTGATGCATTTGCTGTCATCTCATTGAATCCCCTTTGGCTAACAAAGGCTTGTGGTCATTTTCGGCAGGTCGCGTGGTTGCGATTTGCTCACAGAGCTCAAATGTGCGCTCAGAAAAAAAAAATTTTGCTCAGTGCTGAAAAAAATTAGAGGGAACATTGTCTGTGTCTCCTACAGCAGGGCAATAAACAATGTCATGTGTAAACTGAACACAATTATTAAATATGTTTTATGGAGTACACACTTGTTACATTGTAAATCAAAGATGGCGACAGATTTCTGATAAGCCAGACACAGAACCATCCGAGTAAAAGTCTCTTTTTTCTACTTAAATACACAAGAAAATATGTAAATATGAAGATTTTGAGTTGTCTGGAAGCAATGCTGGTGGAGCAAGTGATGCCAAAGCTAAGCTAGGCTAAACACTCCTCGGACTATAATCTCAGTCATAAAAATGATATTGAGATGGCACTGTCCCTTTAAATTCACAGTCAGCTGATCAGGTATACGCAGCATCTGCCTCTAAAGCGAAAACTCCTTCCCTTCTAAAATCATCACACTCTATTCGGTTATTTCCCTCGGTGATCCGAGAGGAATGTTTTCATCACTTTGTTGTATGTTATAATAACTGTGAGGTATCGTGTCTACTGATGCCAGGACTTAAGCATCGTAGGTCTGAAATCCACAATTGGCCGAACGCGTCAATTCTGTTCGTTCCACATGGAAAACATGTGGTTTTTTTACCGTGAACTGCCTCTCTGACCGCCTGCTAGTATCTGATTTATTGTGGTCTGGATGGTGACAGTGCTCAAGATACACACACACACACACATACACACACACACACACACACACACACACACACCCACGTGTACAAATCTGCACATGTTCTCAAATGTCCACTTGACAGCTGGTGTTTAAAAAAAAAAGAGAAGGGGTCAGTAGGCCTTTTGTGTTGTTTTTTTCTTCATCTTTTAGAAACAAAAACAGAGACACATGTTGTGAGTCACCACGGTGTGTCACGATGATCCGTCAGAGAGGACGGCGTCCTGTGTTGGCGGCGGCGAGGTCCCCACGAGCGGCAGAACGCTTTTTTTACGACCGGCCCCGTGCTGCCGACCGCCGGGGCAGAAGAGGAGAGCTTCTCTCTCGCCACTAACTCGGACTGACAAACACCGAAACATGCGCTTGTAGAGACTTCTCCACCAACACAGATTGCACCATTTAGCTGTAAGGCTACGGCGTTGCAAGAAGAACCCATATATCTTACTTTGTAGCAGGAATCATTATAATTTGTATTCTAACAAAGTTATAATCTGAAAGGGGTTGTAAAAAAAAGTCATAAAAGTACAAAGGTATTATCAGCTAAGTTCAATGGGTCTCTTTTAGAATGCTTTTATTTATTATATATAACATTATTACAATATTAAGACCGATGAATTAACACATTTTAATGTTGCTTACATGCAACTCTGCTCTATTCTGTTGAATAGTTGTATAGCACTGCATCACGTTTGTTTATAGATTATTCAAATGTGTTGTTTCTTAAAGGGCCAGTGTGTAGGATTTAGTGACATCTAAAGGTGTGGTTGCAGATTTCCACCAACTGACTACAACCCTTCGCTCACTGCTCCCTTTTAATGATGGCGGTAATGTTAGTGAGGCTGTCCTCACCATAACAACACTACTTCCTCACCATAACAACACTACTTTAGCGTTCAGTTTGTCCCAGGAGGCAACCTCCGGTTCTGAAACTATTGCGGGAGTGACTTAAACCTGCATTTTATTTGCTGGCCACCAGGGGGTGACTCCTCTGGTTGCAAAAAAAGTTTGATTGTATAGAAGTCTATGAGAAAATGAAAAAATACCACAAGTCTATGCTTCATGTGTTAAAGCTGCATTCTCTCTCCTGACCACCAGGGGGCGACTCCTCTGATTGTATAGAAGTCTATGCTTCATGTGTTAAAGCTGCATTCTCTCTCCTGACCACCAGGAGGTGACTCCTCGGTTGTATAGAAGTCTATGAGAAAATTACTCTACTTCTGTCTTGATTTATTACATCAGTAAACATTGTAAACATGAGTTTGTGTCTCAATCGCTAGTTTCAAATCTTCTACAATACAGAGTGATGTTTATTTAGTAAATTATGGCCATTTAGAGTCAAACAGACCATAAAGCAGGGGATGCTTTAAGGCGTAGCTACTTTGGGATTGACAGGTTGCTCCCACTTACATTCGCTGGTTGCAAAAAAAAAAGATGGCGACAGCCTAAATGTTGAACGCGAGTCTTTAAAACACCAGTCAAACCAATGGTCCACTCCTTATATCCAGTCTATGGTTTGTTCGTTCTGGGCTACTGTAGAAACATGCCGGTCCAACATGGCGGACTCCGCTTCCATATGAAGTATTTCTTCTAACCAAAACACAGCAATACTTAGTTTCAGGCAGTGGGGGGGCCGTGGATTGTGCACCTACGCCTGCTATAACAGCTGACACATTGGCCATTTTAAGTAACCAGTAAATACAACTGTCAAATAAATACAGGAGACCAAAATTGTCGTGGAGTGCCGCAGCATGACATAAATATTCAAAGCAGAGTGAGAGTTAAGATACACTATTGTTCAGCAGTCAACCAACCTTTCTATATATTATTTCATCTAACACAATATTGCTATTGCTACTCTTTGACAGACCCTGTAATTGCAGGTCTGACGTTTAGAAGAATTCAATGTAGAAACGAGGCCTCATAACAGCACTCATAACGACATTGTTGCAGGTGCGCTGGCTTCTGTGCTTCATAAAAGCAAATTAGTACGATGCAGTAAAAAACACTGAGGTTTAGGATAGATCGTCACATAACTGAACCTCCTACTTCTCCTATAGTTTAAACTGTGAAATAGAAAACCAATGCCTCGCAGGTATAGAAAGCAGGACACTAAAAAGGTGCACAACCTGAATTGTGATGAAATTCTGTCACTAACTTCCTGGGAAAAAAAGGCCTCAAGTTCTTTTTGAGGTGGGGGAGGGGTTCCCGCTGAAATCAAGAATGCAGCTCTTATGAATGAGAATATAATTCCACTTCTAACCTCAATCCCAACCGGCAATCCTCCTCCAGCTCACCAGCGATTGAAGGAGTTCACCTGAAAAAAAACGGAGCTGTAAAATGAGGGAAATCCCTAATATGGAAATCCGACACCTCTGCCAGAAAGCTCCAGGAACTGGAGTGAATAAAGCAATCTTTCCAACACACACACACTCAGGCCGCATTTACCCCGTGCGTGTGTTACGGTCACCGTTACCCAACCGTCACAAGTCTTTCCAAGTCTGTGACAGGGCAGACGTGCGAGCTCCTGGCTGAAGTCCACCGCCACCGCCAGCGCCAGCCGGCTACAGTAGCGCCCGTGGTCCCCGGGGGCCGGCAGGTAGCTTTGATCTGCCAGCAGTGAACTTATATCAAAGGAACACAGGTGATAAAGCGCCGCGCGGTAATGTTCCTCCCCTCCCAGTCTTCTTGTCTTCCCCTTATCAGCGTGGCCTACATCACACAACTTTCAGGTCATGTACTGTGTGGACAAGCCCACGCACGGCGCTTCAAAATGCTGCACTGGGAGGAAAATGTGTGTGAATAGGAGCAGAGCGACGCTTTAAAGAGGCCAGCTATCTCGGTGGAAAGTCCTTGAATAATAATGTTTAGCAAAATACCGCTCTATGAAATATTAAGGTTCAGTGTTCACGAGAAAACATCCGCTGTGCCTTTACTCGACATATTTAAAATGATACTCTTTGCTTCTGAAGAAAACCCCTTTTTCCATCCTTTTTTCCCTGCCTCTACATTAATGGACAATATCATTTGTAAAGCTCCACCATGTGACGTAAGCGTAGAGTAGATTTAATTCGCTGTATGGCACCCTATCGCTGATAAGGATCGAGACATCAAATGTTTTCCACGCGGTAACGTAGCAACCCATTAGGCGGTAACAGTAGGCTGAGATTTGAGGCCAGCTAAAAGTTCGACCGTCTAATTGTTGACATCAAAGCGGACTTTCACAAGCCATGTGACATCACCCCGCGGTACACTGGTCACACGCACATGGTATTGACCTAAGCTACATAACCTCCAAGTGCTTTGAGGCCAAAATAACAGAGCAGCCTGTGCAGAGCACGGTTAAGGCCAAAGTATGACACAGCATTCTGATGTGAGACTAAAGGAGGAAAAAGCTTTTTTTTTGGGAGCTGAGGAAACATGAACGAGATTTATATTCATTTTGACCCCTGCATATGATAAGATCGACTCATAAACTGAATCAAATATACGGTATATCCTTGATAAGGAGAACTTGAAGGGGAACGAATGACAACACCTTACAGTTCAGGATGATAGAAAAAAACACATTTTTAATTCTGGTTTGATCTGGATGAGGATTTTTTGTGTGTCTGTAAACCTTTTGCCTTTCAAGGCAGGACCTTGAAAACACGAGTGTCTTGAAAGGGCTTTTTCAGAGGCACAAGGTCTCTCTGCCGGGGTTTTGTGTTGTGGAGAAAAGCAGCGGTGGCAGAGGGAATGCTTCGGCTTTCTCCTCTCACAGAAAGTCACATATTTCTAAATGAAAGGCCTTTCGCAATAAGGCTGCAATCATGTTTCTCTGAAAAGGCTGTCTGCCCTTTGGCCTCAGATATCTCTTATAGGCAAGCAAGGGAAGGAAAGGAGAGGGAACAAATGAGAAAAGGCACATTTGACAACCTTTTCCTCACTTCTTTTTCTACACATCACCTTTTCTTCCTAATATGGAACCTCTATCTCTCTATTCTCCTTCTCCTTTTCGAGGCCATGTCAACGTTTACCCATTATCTATCCAGCCATCCATCCATCTCTGGTATTTGAGTAAGAATTAGCAGGTATTGCCAAAGCATTGTTTCCCACGCCGAACACCGAGGGGTTAACAGAGTAGCGTAGGAGTAGTTTCGATCCGTCAGGTAGGTCAGGTTTCTCTTAACATGGCTGCATACCTGTGTGAAACTGTGTGCATGCGTTTGTGTGCACGTGTGTATGCATGTGTGTGCATGCATTTGCACGCTTGTTTTGAGACACTTAAGACGCAGGTGAGGAATCCAATCGTTCTCGACGTGGCCGGCCCCCAGACAGCAAACACAACCGGGCGGGCCAATCAGATGTCTGCATTTTCTCCAGCAACATGTTCAAAGATTCGCCCCACAGGAGAAGCTGCAACTGCTTCATGAGCCTCATAGAAGAACGACGTACATGCACATAGACGAACACAAAAGAGACGTGAAATGTCCTCACTATCTTTCGGTAAAGACCAGACAGGAGAAGAAATAGTATACTTTGATAATGAAATGCAAAAACTCAACTCAAGCTCCGCCTACCAGCCTTTTCTGATCGTTCAATTGCATCTCACTGGCTGTATTAGCAGATGGAGACCGGGTACACTGGAAAAGATGTCATTTTTTGGGTTTATTAATACGTCAAACTGGAAATTGAACTCATGGTATATTATGAAATGCACCAATGCCACTGCATTATATGGCATGGCTCTACTCAAAAGGACTCCGTTTTTTTGTTTAGGAAAATGTGTTGATAGTAAAAACAGATGCTGAGAATCTCTGCTACTATCTGACATGGAAAAAAAAATACCGAAAAGGGTCTGGTGCCCAAAGTGAGTTGAGTCCAACCAAAACAGTGAATATGAGGCATAGATGGCCAACATAATATAAATTATATGGACACGTCTGACCACATACTTGCACAAGGAAAGGTAAAAAAACTCAGGATAATGGATGCTGTTAGCATATTAATGCCCATGTGGGTGTAATATGTTTGATTTCCACATACATTTGGCTGTGCCGTATACATTAACTGCACTCACTTGAAGTTAAAAGCATCCCATTTAGGTCTGATTATTTAGCTGCTAAGTGGAGGCATAGCCAGCATGGGCGGTATTAACGTGTGATGTAGGCAGGAGTGAGAGAAAGAGAGTCACTTAAGACACTGAGTGTTGTGTCTTTTTGTTGTGCTCATTCACAGCAAGTCGTCTTTTGTTTTTGTGTTGCAGCTCTTGCGAGAAAATGGAACAGGCTGAATTTGAAAGGGTCTGAAGGGCAGCGTGCATTATAAAGCATCCCTTCTCTGTCGCTACGCTCTGTGCAAGGACAGTTTGAGTACCTGCAATCAGCCAGACACACTCTCAGTCTCCTGCGCACACACACACACACACACACACACATACACACGTTTTTTCAGATAACTTTCGTAATGCAAGTATTTGTTCCAGGGTTTTTCGACACGTGTCACTGTGTTGAAAAGACGCCCCATGCGTAGCACCACATGGAGGTAACGTCACTCCATTTCACCAACTGCTGAACGATGGTTTGTTTTTTGAAGCAAATTCCATCAGGACATCTTCAGAGGTACATTTTTTTAAGCGTTACGATCCAATTCTGCATAAAATTATTCATCAGCGTGGACATTTTCGTTGTTGTTGCATTGTACAGTACGTACACCTATAAGCACACGCACCTTGTTTAATCCCTGTCATGGCGGGTGGCTGTGCAGGCGGATGCTGTTTAAACAGAGCGGGCCCTTGATGTGGGGCCTCCAGTGGCCAGGGTTTGTGTGTGTGTCTTTCACCCTGGATGTGTATGTGTGCCTCTCCGGGTTTTCTGGCCATGGGAACAATGGTCCTTTAGAATGTGAGGTTACTAGTGCGCTGACCCCTGGCAAATAAGAGCCATGTTCTGGCATTCCTGGCCTGATTGGCACTTTGAGCCTGCAGAGAGCTCAAAGGAGACACAGGAAATGTGACCAGTGTAATTGGTTATATATTAGCGGAGCATTCTGCCCCGTTTAAATGATGGAACATTCTTCAGTGACACTTAGGTGGATGGGGCGGGGATTCCACCAAGGAAGGGGGGAGGGAGGGGGAGCGGGGACGGGCAAACAAGGGGGTAAAGAGAGGGGGGAGGACGGAAGGAAAGGAAGGCAAGGTGAGGAGAAAAGAAGGTGCAAAGGGCAAAGGAGATGGAAAGATTTCAGAGATTCGTCCCAAACTTATTCAGAGAAGCGAGGGCTTTCGTGCAGGGAAGTGACCGTGGAGAAAGTATCGGGGCGGGGTCGTCTCTCGTGCAACCTTGTGTGTTTACCCCCGCGGTGGTGAATGGGGCTGTCGGGGTCACATGCTCGGCACTCTCCCTCTGAAGCGTGGCGAGCAGGGAGGGCTCCGTGAGTGGATCGGGGTGGGGAGTGTGTGGGGCGGGTAAATCAGTAGCTTGACCTTTGACCTGGGGTGCCTGGACTCAGTTCATGAAGGCTTCATCCTACAGCTCCCCTTCTTGTGTGATGTATCTGAGCACACATTCATGCCCCGAGTGCCATTGTGTGCAGAAAAACCCATTTGTGCATAACAGGTATCTGTCAAAATAACAGCTCCTGTATTGGCCTGTGCAAGTGGCTTGAAGGCTCATGCATAGATCTGTAGCTCGGTGTCAGAAGAATGACTTATTATCCCCTGAGGCTCAGCCAGGGGAAGCTTCAGAGGCAGCAGACCCACAGCACCACTGCATTCCTTCCTTATACAAAGAGTTTAAGAATGGAATGGGCACCGGTGGGTGCTAATGTATTCACTAAGGCGATCTTATCTAGGCTCCGCCCATTCAAAACAAAATGCTTGTGAGGGTAGTTTGGATAACATTAGTCTGGCAAAGACCCTTTAAAGCTCACAGGCACACTGGATCAGTGTTCACACACACACACACACACACAACACTGTACATACACACCTTGGTATGTGGCCTTAGGGTAAATGGAAAACATACAGATCTCGTTGTAAGCTAACTAGAGGTTGTCAGTTTCTGTCAGTAGAGCCAATAAATCCTATGGGAACCATGAGAATCTTGTCAAAATGTACCACCCACTCCCATCAACACGGAGTTGGCTGAAGTTCACAAAAAGCCGACGACAGCAGCGAAACAGTTGGGGACCATCTTGGCGATTCACATTTCCTTTTATAATTATTTTTCATCACTGTTGACAAGACTTATTGAGTTAAATGAGAATTCCAATTTGCTTGAATCCTCCAAGAACATTTAGTAAAACGACAACGTGATATTTATCATGTCCTGATCTGCTGAATGTGAGGACAGATTTGCAGTAACTGCATTCGTATTGCGATCAGCACCACCGGCCTCATCCATCAACATCTTCACTATCAAAATCTGCAACAGGATCCCGAATTCAAACCTCTATTTCCACTGCCTGCACAAACAAGCTTATTTGAACTGTTCCACCACATATTTCCACGATACTCTAAACATTGTCCTGATTCACAACCATGACTCTCTGCCCAACTATTTCCTATATCTGTTCACCAGCGTGCACGCGCGCTCGCACCACCCTTCTCCTTCCTCGTATACGTGTAAAACGTAAGGAGGGCGAGTTGATTCATATCCTGGGTTGTTAGCCATGAGAACCGAAGAGCATTCCTTTGCATTCCATGCTGAGGTGAACACCGGGGTTGAGAGGAAGAGACAGGCATGTCTGTGGATGTCAGTGACTCACTGTCAGACCACTCGGGATCATCTGTCTTTATTCAAAGGGGCCGCCACAGTTGGCACTCCCCGACGCTCGGGCTGAATTTTCATAATTCTTTCCCTGTAAACCCTCCAGGGGGGCTGTATTTCAAATAGACGAAAAATGTCGGACGGTGGGATTTGTTGAGAGTATTGATCTGGCCCCCGAAAAAGGAGGGCCGCCCCGGGGCTTTAGGAAAAGCATGTTGGTAAGTGAGTTAAAGCTTTAGGCTCGTGTGATCAATCAGGTTGATGTGATCGGCCAAGACAAGATGTCTCCTGAGCGACCGCACACATGCACACGCGGACATGGCACTTGGAAAAGGTGAATAAAAACACTCGCAAACAGAGACACAGGGATTACACAGGCATTTAACAAGCTCTTTGTGCAGGTCAAAGTTGACTGCAGGCCCCTCAGGAAAGAGGAGGGGCGGCAGGCGGCTGGAGAGGCAACAATCGGAGCGCTGGGGAATGCAGGGGTACGGGGGGAACAGAGACACTGACGGAAAGTAATAAATCTTCAACAGACGTGAGAGATGAATCTCCACCGTCCTCCTCTTGCATCACTATTTGGTTACCTCCCTAATCTTTGAAAACGACTGGGCTGTAGTGCAGGACTGCTGTGTTTCTATTTTATTTATTTTTTACAAAGATGAAACTGATTTTCATTGGTTTGAAGGAGCCAAAGGTTTGTTATCTAAAACACATCCGAGAGGGATCAGGTAAAAAAAAAAAGCAGAAAAAAAAAGCGGGCGTAATCTATCACGTTTCCTCCTGTCAAAGCAGCTTTCCTGAGGAATAGATAGCAGAGACGGGGTCCATTTAATGCTCCTGAACTGTGTAACAGATTGTCAAAGAGCGGCGGTCCCCCAGTCCAAGGGTCGGGACCACCCAAGGGACCCCAAACCCTGCCCCACAGGGACTGCAGGTTATTTTAGGATGACGCCAGAACGATTTATCTTACGGAGAAACAACAATTAAAATATTCTTTTTGAAATCCATCACATGTGTGTTTTGCTTCACTTTGGTCTTGTAAAATATTCAACTTATTACAGTGTTGTTTTTCTTTTCTTTTTTTATTAAAAAATGATTTCAACTGAAAAGGAAATCATTCGGCGATGGAACGGTCACATATGTGGTATTTTTCAAGTCACCTCCATTTTTCTTCCTGCTGATTTATTAGTACCTGCCAAAGGCTTCCCACTTTTGAAGGACTGAAGTGCTCTCTCAAGGGCATGGACGATTAGAAAACCGCGCGAGGCGTGACGCATTTATCTCGATACACTTTTAAAAATCTCATGGACCTGTACCCTGTGAAGCAGAGGTGACTATATACCAAAAAAATAATTAAAACATCAAACATGCACCAACAAGAAATTGCCATATTTTCCTTTTTTTTTTTACGACGCTGGCCCAGGCACAACCTCGAAGCACAAAAAGCCCCACTAATTTGGCAAATCACCACATAATAGAGTAAAATGCAGTTGGAAGATTATCTATGAATGATCGTCCAAAGACACACTTTACATGATAATTACCCAGGTTAGGATTTAGGGAGGTCTTCCTGCCTCGCAGCTACTTAATGGGTCACTCCAGGTCAATGGAAACAGACTTGGACTAATAGCTCCCTCTTGTGTCAGCATGTTATTAATGTCCATCATATCACATGAGTCTCATTCTGAGTCTCGCCAAGAGGCGGCAGGCGACTCACGGGACTAAACACAGAGCAGAGGACTCCAGGAGGCCCTGCAGGGACTCTCTGAAGCCTCGGCAGTGACGGAGTCAAAGCTCAACACGAGCCATGTGTTGGCTAATTGTAACCCATAGATGGTGCTGTTGCATACTTTACTTACTGTGATACACACCTCTACTACACACATATATATATATATATATATATATATATATATATATATATATATATATATATATATATATATATATGATACGATAGTTTAGTGCACGAGACAGTGACTCCGGGCTAAAACATGTAAAAGGCACCAAAAGCTCTCCAGCATAGCAAGACACACAGACTTTGTGATGCTTTTGCTTCTTTTTGTTGTTGTTTTGCATCTCTTTGTAGTTATTATGCATCTTTTTTTCAGATTTGGTGTCTCATTGAGGTAATTATGTGTGTTCTTTGGTTGTTTTGTGTCTCTTTGGGGATGTGTATTGTCTCTTTGTATCTCTTTATGTGTCTTGCTTTGTGTCCTTTCGTGTCTTGTGGTTCTTTTGTGTCTCTGCAATCATTTTGTGTCTTTTATTTGGTCACCTCTGTGTTTCTTTGGAGGTGTTTTTTCTTGGCCGTTTTGCATCTTTTTGTAGTCGTTTGTAGTAATTCTGTGTCTTTTTTTCATGTTGTGTCTCTTTGAGGTAATTATGTGTGTTCTTTGGTCGTTTTGTGTCTCTTCGGGATTGTTTATTGTGTCTTTGTAGTCTTTTTGTGTCTCTTTGTAATAATTTTGTGTATTTTTATTTGATCAATTCTATGCCACCTTGGAGTTATTGTTTGTCTCTTTGTAGTCATTTTGTGTCTTGTTTTGTGTCCTTTCTTTTGTGTTTGTAATCATTTTGTGTCTTTTATTTAGTCAGTTATTTAGTTCACAGTGTGTGTTTTCTGAATCCATACTACACAAGTGAGTTTGTCCTTTTCTCTCTTGGGTTTAATTTTGAACACACTCTGACCTCTGCGTCTCAGCGGTGCATTCCTGTGGTGATTGTGTCTGTGAAAAGAAAACAATCTTCATAAACCTGGTGGGGCAGCAACTCTGACATTTCAGCAGAAATCCAGGTGTGTGAGTGTGTGTGTGTGTGTGTGTGTGTGTGTGTGTGTGTGTGTGTGTGTGTGTGTGTGTGTGTGTGTGTGTGTTTGTTATGCTTGCTAAACTATTCCAAGAACACAAACAGCTGAGCAGATATTCTGGTCGGCAGACGTGAAAGGCTTCCATTATGCACTCATGTCTCATTGTGCAATATGGAAATGGTTAAAGGACGGCTTCAACATTTTGTGAAATTTGAGCGTGTGCTTTCTTACCAAGAGCTTGATGAGAAGAACACTAGCAACTCCATTACTGTCATTGAATACAGGGCAGTAGCTCTGACATATGTAGCTTAGCACAAACAGTCAAAACCAAGCTTCTAGCAACAACAACAACTCTCCATAAACTGTATCTAGAGCCGTGTGAAGGCAAATATATTTGATTTGTTGCACCTTTCAGGTCAAGATCACGATCACAGTTGAAGAAGTTGATGGGAGACGTGAAGCAAACAGCATTCACCCATGACACATCTGATCCAAACATCCCCTCTGGCTTTAATATTAAGAGGTTTTGATGCACTAAAACATTACGTTCACCTTCATATGTATATATATATATATATATATATATATATATATATATATATATATATATATATATATATATATTCCTGCGAGATGTGCCCTATTAACTACACAGTAAAGAGTAACTACACTCATCTGTTGTTCCCATAAACAGAAATATCTAAGTCTTTTTTTAGGAGAAAAGCAAACACCATTTGTTTTTGCATTTGCCATGAACTTGATTTATTCTTTTGTACACAGCGCAATGCCATATTTGCTCTTCAGATCTGGAGCCTGCTGGAAAGAGAAATCACGAAAATAAACATATTGACGTATTATTGGCATTGCTGATGAGCTGAGTGATGATCTTAGAGCTTTTAACAGAGACAAGGCTATGGAAGTGTTATTGGGTATAATGGTTTCATCTGCTTGTCAAAATAGATTGTTACATGGGCATCTTGGAAAATGATTATTTAGAGTGAACTGTCATGGGTGTCATCAATAATGTCTGATTGCTTAAACAGAATTGCATATCCAGTAGAACGGAAAGTATTTGTGCAGTCATAGTTGCAACATCGGGTCTGTGACGTTCCAGGAAAGCAAACGGCAGCCGCCATGATGGCAGCAGTAGCACTTCATATCTACGGGAGGCTGATCGTTAACCGTCGGTCCGTCTTCATGAGAGTCCTGTAAGGTGACGTCAGTGGAAACACTGATTCAACTCTGTCTCTTCTGGGGATCGAAGGCCGGTCTCGTGGGACCCGGGCTGGGATTCCTCGGGTTCCAGGATGTCTGCTCTGGAAGCAGGAAGCCTGTTACTCATATTAGCCGTATAGACGTTCAAGATGACGTCGCTGGTGTAGGAAAACCTCCACAGAGAAAAACTTTTGCGTAAAATTGTAAAAAAAAAAACGTCTTAAATGCTTCATTAGAAAAACAAGTCTCTCGGGAAAGAGATACTCTATGATTCCCTCATGTGTGATGCATAGGGTTCGAGTGTTTCGGGTCAGCTGTTCTCCTCATGATACAAACAGGACACACACATTCCTCAGCCTCTTCCGAACAAGGAGGGCTTTTTATTTTGGGAAAAGTACCGAGATCTTTTTGGACACAGGCCTGTTTCCACACAATGGGGAGAAATATCTTTGTACTCAATTTAGCTGTGAGTTTGTTTTAAGCACATTCAGTACTGTACACGCGTGAATATGTGTGTGTGTGTGTGTGTGTACCTTGTCCAGGTTTGTTTTCGTAGGTTTTACACATGCAGTCCAGACTCTGTTGATTCTGGACAGATATAACTCCGGGTCTCTAATGACCGAGGTGTTTTTTTGCGAAACCTGTGCTCAAAAAAAAGAAAAGCAAATGCAACAAGCTGCTTCATGCTTGGGGTTTAAAGACTGCAAGGTTTTGTTTCCAATTTCCAGAGAATAACAAGAGTTTATAGCCACACTAGTGACTCTGTGAAGCACAGGAGGCTTTGAGCTAAACGCTGACATCAGCATGCTGACACACTCACCATGTTTACCATGCTCACCATTGCGGTTTAGCCTGTTAGCATGATTACCGTTGCTACTTAGCAATATAAACATAAACACATCCTGGGTATATCTTTCCAACGCATGTTGTAAACCAACTTCTTCTTTTCCGCCCAAAATTAGATGTGTATTCAGGCAGTGCAGTTAGTGACAGTGTGGGCTCCATGCTAGCTCTGGTAGCTTGACGGAGTAGCAGAGGGGCATTTCATACTGAGGACCGTATGAATGTTTGAACATTTTATGATAATCCATCCAATAGTCGAGCCATTTCACTCACACCACAATATGTGAAACTTCATGGTGCCCAGAGCCGCGTTGATAGCATGGCTGAAGCCGAAATGTTATCAACTAGCCTACAGTAGCCACTGTTATGTCACTTTTGCAAAAAAAAAGGTTTTCATTGTTTCCAAAGGTCAGGAAAGACATTATCAGTTATTACACGCTTCCAGACCTATTTTGATCCGTGTGACTCAGTCAGAGAATATGTCTGTCCACAACACACAGTCTCATATTATAAAAAACAGCCCTTATGGCTCTCATTGCCAAACCAGCTGTGGGACTGGCGTACAACTCCACCAAGATTTGAGTCAGACGCCGATTTCCCTGGACAGAGACCCAGAGCCCAGTGGCAAAACTGCAGTTTTTATCACGCTATAATTCTTGGACCTGATTTAAAAGCAGTAGCTTTTGACCGTGATTGATTCTTTTTGTGAGCAATCTTGCTAAATATTTCCTCTCGTGAACAAAACTCAGTTTTTGCAAGACACTGTTTCGGCTCATCTGTCCGAACGTACCCAGACTTTCCAGTCCACTTAAAAAAAAACTCCCCATTTTAAAAAGACATTACAGAGGATGTGGATGTTTTTGGCATGTTGCATGTGTTTGGTGCTACTGTAATTCCCTTTTATACGTCCACAACTGGGATTCATCCCCATGACTAAAGATGGAGCCCAGTGCTTTGACTCTTGATGGCTACTTATCGCTGAGATTTAACTGTATGTTTCCTGCTCGCATCCTCCTCTGAGGGTTTCAGTGTGGAGCTTTTCCTCATCTCAACAGACCATCAGCTCCCGTCCGTATAGTCTTCCAGGGAAAGGGTGGCTGGGAGAGACGGATGAAAGACCAGGAAATGACTGTGAATGGGAATAACCCGCCCACTGGCGCAACTCCATGAAATCCAACCTTAAAGAATCTTGTCATTCAAGCTGGAGCTGCCATAGTGTGGCAGGAGGAGGACTTTGAGGGGATAGCTGAACTGGATCCACTGAAAAGCACTTAGCTGGTGCTTTGCAACCTGAAATGACTGACAGCTACTAACATTGACTTTTGAAATTTTTTGTAGTTCACAATGAGCTCTAAACATTGTTTCCTTGTCTTTCTCCATCTCCAAAGTGCTCTCTAATTGGTTGTGGATGCCACCCATGCTGACAACCTTTCTATAGCAAGTAGAGTAGTTAAAAAATGTTAACAAAATTTGACTAATAATTAAAGTAAAATGCTATACAGAATCATACTATTATGTATCACCTTGAACAGACTCTATATTTGAGTATTCTCATGAATTGCCACATAAAAGGTCTTTTTTTTTTTCCTCAACTTTGATCTCGATTGATGTCTTGGTGATATTATTTTTTCACACAGTCATTTGTGTAATTGTGTGAGAAAGTTGGACCGTCTGTGTTGCAGAGACTTTGTGATCATTGGAACTGTCACTGTAGCGGTAGCGCTGCTGTCGTCTCTGTGAAATGTCAACACTAGCACAACACAGACTGTCTGCCTCTGCGCTCCACAATGGGACTGTTGTATCAGTATCAAAGACACGGCAAAGTCTTCAAAGTTGGGACACTTGGGTAAGCTATAAGCTTGGCTCTGTTTAAAATATTTAAAGCTCTATTCAAAACTCTGCGCGCTTCCCACCAATAAGCCGGTCTGTTTATACAATGGCATAATTAATGCCAGTCCCTCTGCTATGTTGCCTGAAATCTGATTTTTTTCTTTTGTTGAAATGACAAACTGACCATCGTGAGAGATCATTTCCAAGCCCTCGGCCTGGAACTGTGCAACAACTGATAATGATTATTCCGTTATGCACACCCTTATGGTCGCTTCTTATTCTCTCACACACATATCTTGCATGAGGATCTGATACTGCACTTCTTTTGAAAACCTGCAAAGAAATCCGCACAGCAAGCTGCATCTTGAGTGCAAGATCAACGGGGCAACCGAAACATGCAAGACCACGCGTTTCAGGTTAAGATTATGTTTTCTTTATGCCCATTTATATTTCTGAGTAAATAATAATTAATCCCATCGCTGTGTTACTGCATTGGGAGTTTTGAGTAAGTCTGAGCAATCGTCACGCCGTCAACCACAGTTCTCTATCTATTGGATGTCTGTATTTTGTAGTTTCTTTTGGAGGATTTTATATTAATTATTTGTTTGGAGAGAAAATCAGGACAATAAAATATCTTGAAGAAATATTAAAAAATAGTACAAACTAAATCAAGAAAGTATAATTTCTTGTTTCGTAAAACAACAGCAGAATACAACAGTCTGACATCAGTTCCACAGCCAACTATACTATGACATTTTGTTATGACATTTGTATTACATACTATAACATGTCTTATGGCTTTATTATGGCATACCATACGGGACATTATTTTCAGACATACTACACTTTTTTCTGATTATACGCCATGTACTTTGATATGGCATAATATTGTTTAACAACTACTGTATTATTGTTTTTATGGTATACCACTCTCTCATGGCATGACAAACTAGAACATTTCAATACATTTACATTCATTGTGGCGTAATACGACATTTTTAAGCTGTACCTGCAGAAACAAGACATTATTTCCCCCAAAATTGAAATGTGTAGAGTGAAGGTCTGGACAGATGGTGCTGGTATGAAATAACATGTAAAAAAAAAAAAGCCTTGCTAACTTAAAGACATTTGCAAAGTGATATCGAAATTCAACACAATCTCACTATTAACCTTCGTATCATTCAACGAGCTAATCCGGTCTTTTATAAGATCTTCCGCCTGTTTTCAGGGCTCTGTTTAATCTACGGCAGACATCAGAGATGTTTTGGTGGTCGGTGTTGGTCAGAGCTTTCGGCAGCAGTGGGACTTGGCGTTGGTAAATGGTGGAGACGCTGGAGGACTCGAGGCAAGAGAGCACACATGCTCATCCTTAATCCTCCCCAAAGTAAACTTGACCACCCAATTTGCCCGGGCCTCGGGACACGGGGCACGGGACAGGATGTCCTTCTACTTCCTCAGATAAGTTAAAGCGCTCGAACGTCTAACTGGAGATGTTGTTCAGCTGAAAACAGGCCGAGGACAGATTTAGACTGCTTTTCAGAAGGTCGTTTATTATTTATTATTTCAGTTACATTGATTATGTGTTCAAATACGATTAAAGCAAGTACAGAAAGTACACAATTTATACAGTAAATATACTCTATTTTTACAATCTGTGGTGTAAAGCGTGCATGCGTGTGTGTGGGTGTGTGTGCACGGGGGGAAACGGACACACCTAAGAGAACCACAGTATGTTGTTTCACCTCATATTCCAGTTTTCAAAGCCGTGATCGCTGACCTGGGTGGAGCGCCGTGAGCGGGGAAGCCAGACGTCAAGGAGCCGCTGCCCAAAGCTCCTGTCGTCAACTGCCCCACACTGTACAGTAAAAACACATCTGAGCACAATATGTCATCATACAAAAATGCAACGCTATATATGTAGGAGCTGAAATAGGAATCACATTATCAACTAAATCGTATCATACTATACACAAATGGTACCAGTCACATGACTTAACTGTCACCGGTGTCAAATTCAGCCTGCAAGTCTTGACAGAGTCTTTTTATAAAAGCACATTCTGGTCTCTGGCCATAAATATAAAAAATCCGGCTCCAGCAATTAATCCAACTCAGCTCAGATGCTTGCTTTTCTTATAAAAAAAAGATATATTTTGCATCTTTTGATCCTTCGAATTAGAGTAATTTCATATCGGTACGGATCTGGTTTAGTTTTTTCACATGAGGCACATACTCTGCTCATAGATCCTCCTCAGACACACAAAGTTGAACATCAAAACATGACTGTGTCGACCAAAAGAGGGCATGCAGTGCACCAGCTGTAAACCATATTTAACATGTGTCAAACTCAAGAAGGAGCTGCCTATGTCCTGACTGTATATGCTCCTACTTATAATACTTATGACTGAACTGAGTGAACCATTTATCTTTCTCCACCTTGTGTGTTAGAATCCACCTTGTGCATGTGTGTGTGTGCGTGTGTGTGTGTGTGTGTGTGTGTGTGTGTGTGTGTGACTGCACAGGTACAGCATGTGCATGAGAGTCTGTAGGCCTGGATCATCAGCTGATGGAGCACTTGGAGGTATTTGTGCCAGTAGCTGTGCGTGAAGGGAATGTTTTTCTAAAGCCTGACTGTGGAATGCACTATTCAAACACGATAGACCTGCCCACGCACTGTACTGCGACCGCTTCACATGCTGATTGAAAACATCAGTATAAAATTATGTTTGCTCAAATGTTTTACTTGCACTGGGCTGTCCAGGATATGAAGAAGAAGAAAAAAGAGAAGCAGGCATGGCTGGGAGCGTTTATCTACCGGTGTCTCGAAAAAACATGCTTGGGCATACATATTCATGCACCATAATGTGACGGGTCAGAGACAGATCTGCACAGTCTGTAAGGAGCTGTGTGGTTGGATGGTCTCCATTCAGGTGTTTTAAAAAAAAAATCTTTACTGAAAACGTATTCGTTCATACTCCCATGGAGGCCAGCAGTGGTCCGCTCGGACTTCAACAGGTGGAGTGTGAGGAGATACAGTCATGAACAGAGAGGCTACTATTCAGAGCCACTTTTGAGATTATAAAGCTATGACTCCTCTTTACATGAGAGGTGAAGAAAGGCGGAATTACTTTGAAATAACGTAAAAGAAATTACAAAAAGAAACAGAAAAGATGAGTGAAGATTGACACGCAAAGCAGTCAGGTTAAGGTTGGGTTTGGTTTTATGAAATTAAAGGACCAGTTCATGTCAACTGAGTTGAAAGGAGCCATAATTGATATTCAGAGCACTAAATATATCAGCTTTCAACTATTTGCTATGCAAAGCTATAGTGGAGTAATGTCTACCCGAGGAGAGGATGTCGCTCTCCCTCTGTGAGTGTTGTAATCTGAGCTTTTGCTTTGTTTACATCGCCAAGCCGACCGTTCTTTTAGTGCATGTGAGTGCATGTGAGTGCATGTGAGTGCATGTGAGTGCATGTTAGTGCATGTGAGTGTGCCCAACTGGCTCACTCATATGGCGGTTAGTGATGATAACGCCGCCCAGACCAACACTTTTAACTCTGGAGGCAATGTTGCCGCTGTTTACGCCGTTAGCACAGTTAGCCCCGTTAGCACCATTAGCTTCTATCCTTCGGCTCAGTCCTCGCCATGTGCAGAGATAGATATGCTCTGAATTCCGCATTAGAGAACCTTTAAGGTTAGGTAACAATCATGGTTAAAAGACGCCATTTTTATTTTTGGCCGTTTTAGATGTCCAACAGGTCGTGATTACATTTTGCTCATCATTTTAACGTCTGAGTCCTGAGAAAGCAGTTGGCTCTGTAATGGACTCCAGTGGGGAAAGCGACACAAGCTGTAAACAAACACTGTATCTAATAACATCATCTTAAGCATATAATCGGAGGGGGAAATGTAAGCTAATAAAGCAATTACCTAACTGTTATTAGATTTTGCAAAGTTGCAGTGCTTCCTGATGTTGACCTGTCGGACAGTTTTACATTGCAATAGATCCTTAAAAAGGCCTTCTGGGCTCACACATTTAATGTTTCACTTCCAGGGAAATAGTTTACATAACTTTTCCAACTTTCTGATCGGATGACTACTCATGTTCTTTGCCCTGTTGAACTCCATTTGGGGTTGATTGATTGGCAGGTCATTATATTCTCATCTTAACCACTTAGAAATCTATATTCCTAACCTCTTGCCTTCCGCCTCAGGCCAAAGACTGGGTTTGCATGTGTGTGGGAGTTAGTGAACATCGCCCGCATATTCACTGTTAATGGGTATATTAATACTCTATGTTCAACTTCTGCAACACGCAGGTTTTATACCTTCTTCTTTTTTTCAAGGTCACAACCTGAAGTTCTCCCAAAAGAAAAGCCAGACGCTGCTCACAACACATGTCTTACTCCGCAGGTTGAGGTTTTTTTATGCATCTCGCAGTGTGTTTAACATTCTGCGTTCACTGTGAGCTTGGTATTTCTCTTACATTTACTTTATTTTTGAGAGAACTTGTCCTCTGACCCACAGCCCTTGAAGAGGCATTCATAGATTGGTTGTTATTTTATTAAACCCACAGCAATAACAGACAGAGACTGTGAGAGCAAAGGCCAGCAGTGGAGCGTTTTGGTCATATTAGACTGTGCAATATGATACAGCTTTGTCTGGTAGGATATATATTCTATTCTATTATATATATATATTATAATGATCTGTCTATTGGTACGGAGATAGAGAGAGAGAGAGAGAGAGAGAGAGAGAGAGAGAGAGAGAGAGAGAGAGAGAGGGAGAAGAGTGCAGTACACAAAACAGGGATATTGCCTGAGGAGAAAGGGACAGGTGCAGGTTGATGTTAGTTATTGTAGTTGTAGTGGCCCGCAGATTTGTCGACTTTTACATAAACCTAGACAGAGTTGCCAGATTGGACTGACAAAATGCAAGTAGCTCAATTTGTATTTTTCACATACAAATGTTTTTTTTGTTTGTTTTTTAGCCTATGTGCACAATTAAATCATAAATCAAAAGTAGCCGGATTATATCGGAAAACCGCCCAACCTGGCAACACTACCATGGCGGCAATTAGGGTGTTTTATAACAATTCAAAATGGCTTTAATCACCATAGAACTATAGCTAACTTCTTCTTCTTTGGGTTTATTATTGGTTGATCGCAACCAATGTAAAAGGTACATATCACCCACCACACATGCATGCATTTTATTTATTTTTTTTAACGTGTTTATATGTTGTTTATAGGTTATATGTTGTCTATTTTTTACTTTTTTTAACTGTTTTGCACTATTCACTTTATGTCAGACAGTAGAGAAACATAATTTCAGGTCTTCTGTATGTTTGCACAAATGGAGGAAGTGACAATAAAACTGACTTTGACTTTTTTACTTTTTTTTTACTTTGACTCCTGTAGAATGTGTAGATCCATGGCATTACATCACCTGATTACTGATGATTGGTTGAAAGCCAGAAAGAAAGAACAACAAAAACCAACATGATTAGATGAGGAAGCGAATAAATATAGTTTATCTTTCAAACAAGCTGACACAGTAATTTATCCAAATAACGAGGAATTATGAAATCAGATTTAGGATTTCCTCCTCAGTTGAAATTAAGCAAAGACTCAACAAGCTTCGAGGGCCTGACACATTCACCGGCTTATTAAAGATGCCTATCAAGCATCGGCGACCTTACGATCCAAGAGAAATATCCTCCTCTGTTCCGCCTGCAGCTGATTGTCGTCTCTGGATCTCTTTGCACTGCAACATAGACATATTTGATTATCATCCTCATCTGTGCTCCATTATATATCTGTTATTTCCTTCCGCGAGGCACGGGATTTCTATTTAGATATGCATTTGGATTTAGAAATGTTGAGCTGCATGTGTGTGTGTGTGTGTGTGTGTGTGTGTGCGTGTGTGTGTGGGGCTTGTGTTTAAGGTTAATAGTCCCCGTGCTCTCCCAACATGGACGTCTGCAAGTCATTATCCAATCTCCACTGTAACGAACAACAAGCCTCCTGAGCACAGAAACGGCTCACATGGCCGATATATGGTTCACGTTTGTTGCACAATTTCTCGTCATACATATTTCCCATTCCTTTTTATTTTCCATCTCTTAGCCTTCACCCATGTATGGTTATTCAAACACACTCCTGTGTGTAAAGGTATGTAGATGTGTTTTTGTGTTTGCTGTGTCCTCGTCCTGTTCATCGCTGGGATGACTCACTTTCCACATGGGAATCGTTAGTGTCAACATATTTCAAAATCACCATTTTTTTTGAGGATGGTAGCCTGGATTCTAATGAAGCTATTCAGCAGTGAATATATAAGGGGAGTTTTCAGTCTGTAATGCAACTGATGCATTACATTACAATGCTAATGTCTTCTTTTTCCCCTCCAAGATCCCCTTGCTATTGTTCCACAGCTTCCTTCGCACATTCCCGAGGTTTCACAGCGCTCAAACTATTAGCATACCAGTAACAACACTGCACATGGAATTGATTTGGGATGCAGTGTGGTCTCAGTGCACCACTCCTGTCTGTGCCCGAGATAAATCACCCCCACCTTCTCTATTCAAAACTAATACAATGCAGGAATGCGCTTGATCCCGCTGAATTTGGGGATGCGACTCACTGCAATTGGCTTTGCTGAAGTGGTCACGACTCCACCCACAACACACACACACACACACACACACACACACACACACACACACACACACACACACTGAATCACAGTGGCATTCTCCTCTGGCTGCAACACAAATACGACGCAGCCACTCACCTCAGAACTATGCTGTCACTTGCTCATATTGCCTTTTTTGTATTAATTATATAAACCTCACCTCTAATCCGGCATCCACCTGTGGGCTCTGAGTCTCCGTCCCCATCAGCGCTCTCCAGTCCCTGCTGTGCTGAGCCTGTGAACTACTTACCACCACACACATTATGGATTACTTGTTAAGTCTCCCATGTCAAAGTCAAGTCTGTCAGAAGAAGTCTAAATTCCTTGAAGTCATGTCCAAGTTGAAGGACGAGTGTCCAAGAGAAAATTACAAGTCCAGGCATTCAAAGTATAGGCCTAAAGTACGGCCCTGTGTCTACTTAAAAGATCGGGTTCACATCTGCCTGGCATCACTGAAAAGTTCAGAATTTAATGTTTCTGCTTTCAAGTCAAATCAAGTCCAATTTATTTATACAGTCCAAAGTCCCAAATTTGCCTCAGAGGGTTTCACAATCTGTTCCACACACACACCTCTTATGCTAAGAGCCAATAGATTCGGAAAAGGAAAAAGTTCACACCAAAATCTCACATATGTGTGAGCGATATTTCATTTTCTTCCCATAACCATCTCATCCATGCAGATAAATCTTTCCAGCCTCAGGTTCACCCTTAAACAAGTTAATTCTACGATACATCTGCTACGCTGCGCAGCGCAAACAGAGCGAGTCGGATGCGAGCGCTCCACATGTCAGGGTCGTTAGCCGGGGAGCCTCGGCCTCCTCAGCCGCGTGGGGATTGACTCACAGCCGTCCACCGACACCGCAGAGCCTCTGATGTTTCAGCCCCATGAGAGGCTCCCTATTGACGTAATGAATGGCTTCAGCCTCGCGGTGCGGCGCTCGGGGGAAACCGAGTCACAGCCGGGAGGCCATCGATCCAGACACACGCGCATAATCATCCTAATGTACAGCAACAGGCATCAGTATGTCAACACACTTAGAGGCTACTTAGCTGAGCAAACGTTACCGAAGAATCTATTCAACGTCTCAATGGGTGGGTTGTCAAGAGTAAAGGCTTTTCAGTATACATGATGAGAGTTTTTTACATTATTATAAATTACATTTCTCTCACGTAATTTCATACATGTACTTTAGATCCCAAAGTCCTCTAATGGCAGGAAAAAAAGGGACCGTTTGAGCCTTATTTTATTTTTTTAAGAATCTGAGAAATATTTTTGTTGCAATTATGAGCAGATATTTGTTTCAGTTTTTCTTGTAAAAGACCTTATTTTCCCTCCCTTTCGACCTCACCCTCTCCCTGTTGTACAATAAAGAGTTGTTTATTGGCCATGTGTGTGTACACATACATGGAATTTGACTCTGATTACACATTGCTCTCGTCATACATATGTTATATACAATAAACAAGATTAATATAAAAAAAGACATTAAAGACAACAGAGTAGAACACAGAAACTCAGAATCAACATTAACATTTAACTAATATGTACAATATACATATATATATATATATCGAATAATATATATGTACATCAGAAAAATGACAACGGACAATGAATTTGGGATATTAGTGCAGTTTCTATTAATAGAATAAATAAACCAATCCGTTACTTTCCAGCAGGTTTTCATTTGCACAAGGTGTGCTCTACAAGAGTGGATGAGGTCTCAGCATAACACTTGTGGTTGGGATTGAGCTCCACACACACACACACACACACACACACACACACACACACACACACACACATGCATGCACGCTCACATACTTTCACAGCGGCTCTGTGTATTTGTACAGGTAAAAACACATTAAAACAGAGGACAAAGCCCGACAAAAGAACAATGGACGGATAGCGAAAAAGTGACAGCATGAGACAAAAGATCAGTCGTGAGCTTAAAAGAAAACTCATCTCCGGCTTGATCAACTCTATAATCGCTGTCTGACCTGTATGCACCTCTGTGTGTCGCTCAGTCAGATAGTTTTTATATTCCTGCTGAGCTCCACTAAATGATGACATATGAGAATCATTAGGTTGTTTCAGTCGTGTGCACATGCCGCCCTTTCATGTCAAACCTTTGGTGCTCTCTTTCATGTGTTAAACCCTTTGTGGGTGGATATGGTCAACGTTTCTGCTTCTTCAGCATGTTGGGAGACCTTGAGATGAATATAGCAGATACCCATGAAAGAACACTCCTTTCACGTCTTTAATAAGCATTTCAATATTTTTTCTTTATGCTTTTTTGTTTGCACAGCTTTGGTCACATGTTCTTACACCTGATGAGGGGGGTTTCCATGGATTCAGCCGGTCTTCTATGTCTGCTTCTTGGCAGTAATGTTGGGCCTGATGAAGCAACATTCTCTCCTATTTTTCATGTTCATATTTTCTCTTAATTTTCGGGAGTTGTCTTCTTTTATTTTGCGATGCATCAAATGTTCCTCATCATTTAAATCCCGGTGTGCTGGATGGGCTAGAAAAATATGGTCACGTCCAGCTAAAAAAAACTAAAAACAAAGAAAGCAACGAACAAAATGCCAAAATTGAGGCATGAAAACAGAAGTCCACAAATCGAGACTGACAAAATAGAACAGATCGTGGATACCAGCAACACTGCGGGGGAATTGTTCTCATATCGCTTTCTGCATGAAGCCCATTGTGTCAATACAATATTCCAACTAGGATCCTAACTCTCCTGTTGTTGCCCCTTCCTGAAAGCGTTCGAGGTTGACGGTTCATCAAAGGCCCGGCCCGCTCTGCTGCCATCCGTCATGTCACATCACTCGGGATTTCCTTTTTAAAATGTGGACACATATTTGTCCGTGTGCGCTCATGTGTCGTGTGAAGGTTCATGTGTGTAACATGTGACAGGTTAGCCTCTCGCTGACCTGTCAGTGGGCCCATGAAACGGGAGAGTTCAAAGGTCCTGGGTCAAGTTCAAATGTCAAAGGTCGTCGTGTTTATGAATGCAGCCCCGGATTGGACGTGCTGCGTCAACAAAAAAAAATTCACTGGGGTCAGGATGTCACCGAGGCCTGAGTGAGACATTGTTTCAGTTTGGTCCACATCTCTCAAATATGAAACCCTGAGAAGCGGATGAACAGGTTTTCTTCCACGGTGATGCTAAACATCTTGAAGTGAGACCTCAGAGACACAGAAACGGCTTCCCCATATGCCCGTACGTCTCTATAACTGTCAAGATATGTTGGGCCCGGACAGGGAGTGATGAAGCTCCAAGGTGTGGCCACTTCCTCTGAACCTGATCTAAACATGTGAGATGTAGCCGGCTGCCTTGTTGACTTGTTTTATGGGACATATGGGAATTATCACTTTTGAGCTTTAAATCTCAGAGAGAGCTCAAGATTTCAGCAAAGTTTCAGACACATTACACTCACCAAGAAGGCCTTTGAACAGAACAATGCAAGACACAGATGAGTCGGGTGGGATGTCAGACTTTGTGAATTGATTCGAACAGAAAAGGGGCGGAGCCGCAAAGACCAAACGCTCTTTCATTCACAACGTTTCCTGATGTTTGCCCTCAGACTCAGTGCTGAGCTGGGCCCAGTTGCATTCAGGCTAATACCATCCAGAATGTGCACATTTTCAAAGCATACTGCTTTTGCATTTAATTACATAAACATGTGCTGCCATCAACCAAACTGCAGTTTTAAGTTGAACTTGACAAAGAGGCAACACAGCTGTTTCTCCAAATAGATTGTACTCTGTTGTTTGTTTTCCAAGATCTCCCTGGAGTTGTCGCTACCATTTTGTGCCTTGTGGGCCAAAATAGTGTCCACCAAATGTTTCCTATTAAAATAACCCAGACATGTTTTTGTTCCAGGTTAATGACAAAGGGATACAAAAAGAGAGGCGACAATAGAGACACAGATCTGACTGAGACACACAACTATCATACCCTGTGAATATGATTATAGCAACACGTTATCAGATCTGCTGGATGCTGGATGTGAAGGTCAGCAGGTCAGTGTCAGTTTCACATGTGAACGCCACATGCAACATGTGTTTTAAGTACATGTTAAAGCTTGGTTATAACATCTGCTTCCCTCGTGTGTGCTCGCATATGAACGTGGACCGCCGCTTATATGACTTTACTGGTTTGTTTGAATGTAATAAAAAAAGCTCTGTAATAAAGAAGCATCCGGATGGCAGTAAAATACATGTTTCAGCTGGCAGTCCTGGGAATGATTTGCACTGACCCAAGGATTGCAGTGATTCTGTATACAGTGGATGTAATTACAGAGTAAATGGTAGGGGGACCTGCAGGCTTTAGAAGAGGACGCATGCAATCAGTGTTCTGTTTAATGCAGCCAGCTCACCGAGGTACCACAGACTGACTGAACACATCCAGGCTCATCCAGGCAAGTTCAGCTCTGTGTCGACTGTAACCCAAACATGTTGAACTGGCATGAGCAATCGCTCTCTTTTCCTGCAGCTGTTATCATCTGAACCCGCATGTGACTCTGATATAAACAGAGCTCTCTAACGAGCTCAGCAGCCTCTAAATATGTGATTATGTGACGGTGAAGATAACCACCTGACATCCTCTTGTTCCTCAAGGAGGTTTTGAAAAAGAGACGACCGTAAAAGTCGGGTTACAAGCCGATACTACGGTCAGTGTCCCCGTTAGCTCCCCGCTGTAGCCAGCTAACGCTCCTGCTAGCGCTCCGCTAGCTCCCCCGACAAT
This sequence comes from Taurulus bubalis, assembly GCF_910589615.1. Lineage (NCBI taxonomy): Eukaryota > Metazoa > Chordata > Actinopteri > Perciformes > Cottidae > Taurulus > Taurulus bubalis. Next base: position 5,195,914 of record NC_136603.1, on the reverse strand, counting down.
CACCGCTAGCTTGCGCTGCTGCTAGCTTGCGCTGCTGCTAGCTTGCACTGCTGCTAGCTTGCTACAGCGGGGACACCCACCGGAGGTAGGAGCGGCTTGTAACCCGACTTTTACGATATGTTGTCTTCTTTTTTTAAATTGTTCTTATTATTAAGGTTGAGATGTTCTGACTAGAAGTAAGTGGAGTCGGTTCACTGTTGAGAGGCTTTTCATTGCTTTAGCATGATATTTTAGCATCTCTTTGCTAAAGGAATGCCTGTTATCATCACAAGTCCAGTGTTGCATCTCCACCACTAACAAAAGCCACTTGTAGCACAGAGAGAAAAACCAAGATAACTGCTGTAAAAAAAAATAGATGTGGTTATCACGTTGCATTATATATTTTGTTCAGGCAGAGATAGGTGCAAAATGTATTCTGTTGTATGTAAACTGGCAGCTGGACAGCGTGCACTGTAGGCATAGTGTTTAGTGTTTGCAGTGAGAGTGGATGTGGCTCAGACCTATGATTTACTTTTCTTTACTTAGGCCTTAATTACAAGCCAAAAATGGGGAACTTTCTTTGAGGAAATGGAAAGAGTCTGATTTGGGACAAAAAAACACCATAAAATAGCAAAGACAGTCATTGCAATTGTGTTATTATTATGGCACTAAACACGAAAAGACAACATTTGTTGTTTCTTCTCTCGCCATAAACAGTAGAGGAAGAGTCTCTCAGTTTAAATACACAGCAGCACTGGATTTCCCTCTAAATCATCTGTTTCTGTGAAGTTTCTGCAGACCAAAATTAGGAAGAAGAGGGGAAAACGGTGCACGTGGAGAAATATAAATATATGGTGATATAAGGGCCATTATGGGAGGTTGCTCCCTGGGCGCTTCACAGCAGCCCACTGCTCCTAGATTGCGGAGGATGGGTTAAATGCAGAGACCAAAATGTCATATATGTATGTAAAAATATGTAATATGACGAATGTAGTCAAGTTTAAGCTTAAATTTTAAGGAACACACCTCTGATTCTGATCATGCTGGGTGTCTCTTCCTGGCAGTCTGACCAGGGGATCCACAGGTTGAACTTTTCTCCCACATTTCTAAATGTGCTTCTAATCAGCTCCTTAAAGTTGTTGTGAAAACCTTGAAACCATCGCAGTCAGCACACACACACACACACACACACACACACACACACACACACACACACACACACACACACACACACACACACACACACACACACACACACACACTTTGTGTTTCTGACGAAATGGGTGTTGCAGACTGAACTGGCAACCCGCCGTCCCGGGGCAGGTCCTGACGCTGCGTCGCCAAGAGTCCGGAGGCTGAGGTTTGTATTTGCACATTTCTGGGAAAGCCTCCAACGCTCCGGTTTTGCCAAGGAGAACCTGCGAGGAGCACAAAGGCTTTTCCCTGTGCACGCTCAGCACAGTGTGCGCGTTTCTTGCACGTTGTCGGTGGTTCCTCCTTCCCGCGAGCCCAGATGATCGTCTCCCAGTTTATTGGACATACACAACGCCCGAGGATTAATTGGATACACTCATTTATGAGGGTATTAACGTGCGCCTGCGTGTGACGTGGTCCAAACAACTTTTCGCCGAAAGACTTTCATTCATTTCCCCGCATAGGGCTGAGGAATTATCACAAAGTTGTTGTATGTTTGTGTAACAGATGAGCTTCATACTCCGGACCTCCTGGGATTATACTTGTAAACGGAAGTGTTGCTGAGATGAAGTGCTGGATATAACTGTTTACGCGCAACAAACTCTCCCCTTATAGCCTCCTCTGGCTCCAACAGGGCAGACGGCGAAGTGGATTCCTCCCAGAAGAAGACATGCTCTGAAACACACCGCTGGCAGACTGTTATGTGCCGATCACTTCATCTGGAATTAATTGATTACCTCAAATGCACTAAAAGACGCGCCAGCAGGGACCGCGGCTCCACCACTGGATCCGGATCTTCCCCTCAGTGAGAGTTCAGTCTGACATCTCGCCAGAATGCGGACGGCTTTCGTTCTCACGTTAGCTCTGATTTATCTGCTGACTTGGACAAGTGAGGCCGACAAAAAGACCCCACTGCAATACCGACGCTCCAGACTGGGACGTGCCCAGCCGGGCGCGTCGGACACGGAGCGCCTCGTCGGGCGTAGGCGCCCCGGGTTCGGCTCTGCGATCTCCGTGCACGCGTCCAGGAAGGAGGGAGATGAGCAGGCGGACGAGGGTGTTCCAGTGTCCGCCAGGACCGGGTCTGCGCAGGGCAGGAGAGCGGGAGGTCAGGGTTTCGGGCCGAGGAGAGGTGGGGTGGTGGCCGGGCAGGTTGGCTCGCCCCGCCGGCCGAACACGCTGCGAGACGAGGGCACTCCGGGAACGAGAGCCAGGGTGACCCGGATGCCCAACGGCGCCGGGTCACCGAACCTGCTGGCCAGCTTCGCGGGGAAGAACCGCGTCCTGGTGATCTCGGCGCCGCATGATTCAGACGGCTACTACCGACTGATGATGTCACTGCTGAAAACAGATGTGTACTGCGAGCTCGCCGAGCGACACGTCCACCAGGTCGTCATCTTCCACCAGGAGGGCGAGATGGGCGGCAAGGTGAGGAGGATCACCGCGGAGGGCAAGGTGATGGAGGAGCCGCTGGACACCGCGCTCATCCCCAGACTCATGAACGTCCTCAAGCTGGAGAAAGGTAAGGGACGTGGAGCAGCACACACTTCACACTCTGCTCCTGACTAGCTGAAACTGTTTGCATCCAAAATGTGATGAGTGCTGTGTCGTCCTGCAGGTAAGTTTGGGATGGTGCTGCTGAAGAAGACCCTGCAGGTGGAGGAGAGGTACCCCTACCCCGTGAGGCTGGAGGCCATGTATGAGGTCATCGACCAGTCGCCCATGAGGAAGCTGGAGAGGAGCAGACAGAAGGGCTTCGTCCAGAAGTGTAAAGCAGCAGGTGTGGAGGGCCAGGTGGAGGAGGGCACACTCACAGGTGAGAGGAATATATATATCTGAGACTTCTGCCTACAGTGCATATAATGGCAGTAAATCTACTCCTGTTTATTTCTATCTATTTCGTCAGAAGAAAACAAGGTATTTTTTAGGATTCCGCTCGAAATAACATACACAAACTAAAAAGGGTGTATCTCTGCAACCACAAGGGCTATTTGAATAATGTTGGTGTTGTAATAAAGGCAACCCATGCTTTTGTTCAGATGTGTACATATTAGTATATATGCTACTGGTTAAGAGTAAATAAAGACTGAAACACAGCAAAAAATAGAAGTTCCAGGTCCGCCTCACCCTATATAGGTGCCATGGTGCTTAAAAGGAAGGTGATTGGAAACTTTAGAATACATTTTGAGTTGATTGGATGAAAGCAAATGTGTTGAAGGAATCTACTTTTTCAAGGTGCTTGCTCACAAAATAGTATTACATTTTTTTTCTTCCTTTCTGTGTGTGTGGACCCATAGAGGCACCAGGAGTTAGAAAGCTAGGGAAGAAGATCCCAAGAAAGCCCACAACAACAACAACCACCACCACAACAACAACCACAACCACAGCGGCCCCCACAACAACAACTACACGAGCAACCACCACCACCACCACCACCACCACTACAACCCGGCCCACCACTACCACAACCAAAGCAACAACAACAACAACCGAAGCAACCACTACGACCACCAGAAGAACCACCACAAAACGACCCACCACCACCCAGAGACCCACCAGAGCCCAAACCACCGCCCTGTGGCTCCCGGCCCCCAGAACCACCGCCGATCCTCACTACAACCACAGAGAGAGGGAGAGGAATCCGGCTAGAACCACCCCGGCTGGAGACAACCGCACCGACAAGGACAACAGAGACGCACACGGCCGCAAGCTCGTACCGGCCACACACAAACCCTCCAAGATCAAACCCACCAGGAGGAAGAACGGGGGAGAGAAGGTGAGGGGGAAGTGTGGGGGTTTATTCTGCGTATCATTTAGGCACTTGTGGGAAACAAAGAATAGTTTTGGGGCTGTGTATGATTAGAAAGGGGATCTAAAATAGGCACAATGATGCTAAAATATAATTTTTTTGAAATGGTATGCAATGCACTTTCCCAGAGATGACTGGATTATGCAGGGTTCTTACGCTCATGGAAAACCTGGAAAAGTCATGGAATTTTAAAATGGTTATTTCCAGGCCTGAAAAAGTCCTTGAAAAAAATAAAATCCCAAAAGTTTTGGAAAAGTCTTGTAAATGTGTTAAATTCATGTGTTCATGACGTTCATTTACGCTGAGTTTAAAAATAATGAATATGCTTACAAAAGAAAGATGCTCAAAATACAAGCAGGAATACATACAGGCATCTATATACATGTTTATTCTTTTAATCAAACTATTGTCTCTCATTCATTTGTGTTATTTAAGGTTCACTGTATGCTTTGGAATTCTCATTGTTAGTTTAAATATTACATTTTCTCACAAGATTTCACAAAATGGAAATTTGGTTTAAAGTCATGGAAAAGTCATGAAAATCCATTGGTCAAAATGTGTATGAACCCTGATTTTGTGTTAATTGAGTGTCTGGATCAGACTTTTCTTCATATGTTCAGCCTCGAAAATTGTGTGAATATGTGTAAATAAGAGTTTATGAGGCGTATGTCTATTTGGCATGTATACTTATTTGCGTAGATGCAGAGTTTGTATGGCTGAAGTGCTAACTGATGGAGGTGTGGTACCGTGGAGATTATTTTTTACCAGCAAAGTTTCATGAGACATCGGGTCCTGAAACATTCTTGTGAACTTGGTAGAGGCTAAATCAATAATAAATCACTTATTCACTATCATTCAACAAGAAAAGTGGATAATTACTCCTTTCACTCCCTGCAGGTGTTGACGAATGAGTACGAGGACAAGTATGAAGCGGGCAAGCCGACCGTCAGCGATCCGGAGGAGGCGGAGACCTTCACCGAGGTCACGCCCACCAAGAAGGTCAAGGGCAAGCACGAAAAGCACGACAAGAAGAAGAAGAAGAACGACAAGGCCGCCAAGAAAGCGGAGAGGAGAGCAGGCAAGGCGGGGAAGATCGGAGGCAAGAAAAATGGAAAGAAGCCGTCTAAGTACCCGGAGAGAGAGGACTACCCGAAGCCCACAAAGAGGCCGACGCCCCCTCCGAAGGGATCTCTGGCCTCCTTCCTGGACTACTTTGAAAACAGGAGGCGGCTGCTGGTGAGAGCATGACCTAACACAGAGTTCACGAGAGGCTCGCGACCTCTCTCAGCCAACTCCCAGACATACACATACCAGTTCTTTAACGGTTTAGGAAATATGCGACTCTTTCCCAGAGAGTTAGATGTGAAGATCGATACCATCGTCAATTCTGTCTGTTAAATTTAAGGCTACACCCAACAGGTTAGCTTAGCATGAAACCTGGAGACCGTGGGAAACAAGACAGAGCTAAGCTAGGCTAGCCGATCTTTATGCAAAGCTTAGACCACTGGCTGTAGCTTCATATTTCATATATCGATCTTCTCATTTATCTAATTCTCAGCAATAAAGCAATTAAACTATTCGTTTAATGCACATTTTCAGCTGTCTTGAGCTGCCTACAGTAACCATGAGTCGTGTAAATTAGTCTCTTTCTGTACACCCACATCACATGCGGTTAACATACAATCTCTTCCCACAATAAGCGACAGTAAACCGGCCACTTAGAGCAGCAATCCAGCAGAAAAGTCTGGTGAAACCATTGGACATCATCCCAAATGAGTTGTGGAGAGGGAGGAGGTGATCGACAGTATTTTGCAACTCCAACTTCCCCCCCAAAAAAAAGAGTACTGGAAAGTTATACAAGGTTTGAAAGCCAAGCATCTGGATAAATAATCAGTTGCTGATTAATTAATTTTTGCCGGTCAATAAACCGGTAAACGCCCCTGTGCTTTTCGGAGCTGCACACCATTCACTCCTTCTCCCTTTTTATCGCCTATACTGTCACTGCTTCATAATCACACTGAAGTGGTTTGTAATATGAACGGATATGAAGTATGTGCAGCAGCTCTCCGGCGGGCTGCACAGCTGTGTGCTAACAGACTCAGTGACTCTGTTTTGCAGCCAGTATAGATTCTTATCACAGCAGTGCTGCAGGCCGGCTGGGAAAATATGCAGGTCAATGTAAACATCACCTCTTCAGCACACTGTGTTTGTGGGTGCGTTTGAGTTTTTTCATTGCATATACATGACACTGTGACCTCCTCCAGCTCATTACGTCCCCCGGCGAGGAGAGCAATATGTATGTTCAGCAGCGGGACGAGTACCTGGAGTCCGTGTGCGAAATGGCCATCAGGAAGGTGTCCATCATCACCATCTTCGGCTCCCTGACCAACTCCACCATGAAAATTGACCACTACCAGCTGGGTAAGTATTGTTTCACTTCTGTCAACGGGGGAACGGGAAGGTAAAATAACATAACATGCAAAAAAAGGTTGAGAAATAGATGATTGGCAGTTCTGTCGGACACCGGTGTTAACTCATCTGACCCTTCCCATCCTCCGCTGGGCTGTGATTGGTCCTCGCAGCCTCTGAGTCATGCACACAACCCAGAATAACTGTTCGTGAGGATCCGAAGTCTCCGTGCTTGTTTTCCACGTTTTAAACTTGCAGCGAAGACAGCTGTTGTTTGATGTTGTGAGCAGTCAAGTATCAAAGTGTTGAAACTCACTCGTGTTTATAGATTATTTTGAATCTTACATACATATATAAGAAATACGCAGCATATTTTGCATCTTTTACCTATGTACCTAGATAACATGTAGATTCCTCTCAACTCCAACTACAGTACTTACACTTAACTACAACTCTGCTACCTTCAAATACTAAAATATAACAGAGCAGGGATTCTGTCATCTTTCTACAACGTAGATTATCATATGTAATATCACCTCTCTGACGTTAATGTATTTTTAGTGATGATATATGAGTGTGTGGGTCTTCCCGTAAGAATTGAGACGACATCACGCCAACACACACACTCATCTCGTGCACTTGTGACAGCTGTTAGAAAACCTCCCTTCTCTTAAAGACACTTGTTCAAAAGGAACAAAGCCCCCGCTGGTTTTATGTCGTCTCTGCTGCGTTTTGAGACATTTTATTGCGCCTCAAACTCGAGGGTCGGGGTTTTGCGCGCGTTAACTTCAGGACCCGCTTTGTGAGAGTGCTGGAAAAAAGTGCTGCTGTGACGTCACCTGCCCTCACTCATGGTGGGGCTCGATTACACTTTTGTTCCACGTACAGTAGAGGGGGTCAGTGTGTGTGTGTGTGTGTGTGTGAGAGAGGATGTACTGTATACAAACAAGCAGCTCTTTCAGCGTCGCCCCTCCCTCCGTTTAGACTAGAGTGACCTCATAGCGCTTGAGTTTTAAGTTGGTTGCTCGGTCGACAGCATGTGAATGTGTGTGTGTGTGTGTGTGTGTGTGTGTGTTGTGCACATGTGCATGGAGGGAGTGGTGATTAAAGGCTATTCGCTTCGGTCTCAGCGCCGTGCAGAAATCTTCGTTGAGTTTGTCTCTGCTTCATCTTTTAAAGGAAACGTGTTTTGATCTGAGCAATGAAAATACATTTTCCTCCTCATGTCTCCGAGCTGAACGCTCACATTGTGTTGGTGTTATTTAATGGGAAAACGTAGCATCACAATTATACTTCATCTTCCATTAAGAAGTCCGATAGTTATGTGACTTTTCTTACGGTTGTGTACGAGATTTTATCAGTCAGATGTGACAAAACCTTCAGACGTTTATATATCTTACATATTCTTATGTTTAGGCTTCACTGGTTTTATTGAGTATGTCTCTTTTCCACAAGAAACATTTAAAACTATAGATTTAGTAATGACATCACAAGTCAGAGGGGGCGATATAACCTTTGACCTTTGCGACATACACTGCAAAAACAGCCCTTCTAGAAAGAAGCAAAACATTCTTATACTCTATCAAATCATCCTATATCAAAGCAAAAAAAACTTACCCCATTGGCAGATTTTTTTGCTTGACAAGATTTCTTAAAATAAGCCAAAAATCAAGAAAAGTAAGGCATACTTTCCTAAAATTAGATATTTTTTCTAATCAAAACATGCTTGACAAGATTAATATTCTTTTTTTGGGCAAATATGACTTATTTTCTTGATACAAGGCTTTTTTTACTTTCTTGAAATTCCTTTTTTGCAGTGTACTACATACCTGTACGTCTCGTGACTGCATTTCAGAAGATAAAATGTGTCTACAGACAGAATGATTAACACCTGGCAACTCACAACCAGACTCACGGGGTGAAAACAACACCATACCTTCATAATCACATGGGCGTGAACTCATAAAACATCACCTGTCTCTGTTTTCTTCTCCAGAAAACGACAAGCCCATGAAGGGTCTCCGTCAGGAGGACTTGGTGAACGTGGATCTGATCACAGAGCTGAGGAAAGAGTTCGGCATGACCCACGACGACTTCTACATGGTCCTCACCGACGCCGACATGCGGGTCAAGGTAAGAACTCGCTCGACACAGACGTGTCCCGGTTTAGGAGGCCGGATCCTGCAAAGTCCCAGACGGAATACGTCGAGGTCCGTCCCAATTTCAAAGGCGCCTCCATCTTTTGAATTAATTTGGGAGGACATTTTGGAGTGTGCTCCCACAGCCTTCATGTCCTCAGGAGCCACATCCTTTGAAGTACCCGTACCTTGAAGGGGGACTTATTGTGAAGTATGATATTTTAAAAACATGATTTTAAACATACATTCCCTCAAAGGTCAGTACTTTCTTACCAAAAAAAAGAAGCTATTTGTTAAGGATACCCAATACATAATAGAAAATACAAAAAAATGTAAGAATAAAAATACACAAAGTGCAGATAGGAGGTTTTCCTCCAATTTTCCGAGCTCATTTTGCAGATGGGAGGTTTGGTCTCCACTCTGTTTATGGGTTCGCCGCCCTTCTGTCCAACACTTTCATCCTCTTTTCCCTTTGAAGATGGTTGGACCCGTCCTCATACTGCCAACGCGCTGCCCTCACTAAAACACTGCTTTAATTCACACGACATGGCATTTTCCCCCGCACCTGCGCATGTGTGCATGTGTGTGTGTGTGTGTGTGTGTGTGTATGTTCGCATGCCAGGGTAAATCACCGGGCTGTTTTTGGACAGGTTCATCAAAGGAGCCAGTGTTCCCCTCTCTGCCGACAGAGACTGGGACGCCTGTGAGCGTACGAGGATGTGGGTGTTGGTCAGAGAGAGAGAGAGAGAGAGAGAGGTGTGAAAAAGTTAGAAGGAGGTTCAGCGTATCCCGAGGAAGGTGTGAGAGCGTGCACGCGGCTGTGTTAGATATGTTCATGCTGAGGCTGTTTAGCGTTACATAAATGAAATGGGAGGCTGTGTTTTGTTGTGCCGCTTCCCAGAAGTTGTTGTGAGGAATGTTTGTGACGTCACTTCATTGCTAAACAGTTTAACCGTTGTTTAAAGCAATGGAATTCTATTTGCATGCACTTTGAGTCTTTTGCAGATTTCTTTTCTCGGGGCACATCGACTTATTCATCCCGTGGTTTCACCACATTTTGGGGAAACGAGCTTAACTGGTTCTTTGTCGATGTTCTTTTGCCAGCAATCCTACGAGGTCCCCATCGCCATGAAGGCTGTGTTCAACTACATCGACACCTTCTCCTCCCGCATCCGAGAGATGGAGCAGCAGAAGAGAGACGGGGTCGTCTGCAAGAAAGAGGACAAGCCCAGATCGCTGGAGAACTTCCTCTCCAGGTAAAGTGGTTTCTGAAGGTTTTAAATACACGACAAAAACATATGGACACATAAACATTACACCCGATTAACCACGTCTTTGTGGGTCTGGCTTTTGTGGAGCATTGTTTGAGGATTTCGTTAAGCCGTTGTCTAAACTGTCAGCAAGTTTTCACTTAATTATTACTTGCCCAAACTATGGGAAAATGTAATCTTAAGTATACAAGAAGCATTTATTTGTACGTGCATGGAAGCAACTACCAACCACCTGAGAGGGCGTGCTGTAAATGCATATCTCTTTCTTGGCTTTAATAAAGCTGTCGGATTGAAAATGGTTGATGTTGTCTTAGTTAAGTGTGTTGCTGAAGACTTAGTCAGAAGTAGTGGGTGGTCCTAAAAGGCTGTTCCATCAAACAGCTGTTGTTTTGCTCAATAATCAGCTGGAGCAGGATTTACAGCGTTGATAAGCAGCGTTTGGCCGGTCTGTGTGTGTTCTACTAATATTAAAAGCACCTCAAGGCTGAATCTTTGCAGCCACATATTTTCCTCAGATGTCGAAAGCAGACGGGGCTGTCTTTTGTTTCCATGGAGACCTGAATTTCAGCTTCAGATCATAGAGTTTTTTTCTTCCTCTCCATAATTCGGGGTTGTCACCCTCTGGCAGTAATAGCTTGCCGTACGAGCTCAGGCTCCTCGTCTCGGCACCGAGCTTTCGCTGCTGCTGCCCCTCAAAGTGCCACTTAAATCCAGGCGGAAAACTTTCTGTGATTGCAGGTTCCGCTGGAGGCGTCGGCTGTTTATCATCTCCGCCCCCAACGACGAGGAGTGGGCCTATCAGCAGCAGCTCTACGCCCTGACCAGCCAGGCCTGCAACCTCGGTGAGTCACCCCAAATCAACCTGTCGCTCCAAAAAAACCTTGACTGTGACCGGTCAATTAGCTCATTTTCCTAAAGGTCTGGAAAGGGACTTTAAAGGGAGTGGAAGTTCACGTCTCAGAATAAAACATGGGGAAATTATGTTTTAAATGATGGCTAGATACTCTGAATTTTTTGTGTGTGTAATTTAAACAAACTCATGCTTTCAAGTTTCGCTCTTATTTTGAAATTGTGGTGCCGTTTTATGCAGTTAAGTGCACAGTAATTCTGTGCGGTCACTGCTGTGAGCACTTTCTCCTTTGGACTTGTTTTCTGTGCTTTCTGTGTGTGCTCAGCACCAGTAGCTCACACTGACTACTCTTTCTGTGCTCCGATTTATTTCCTGTTGCTGCAGCCAGAAGCAAAAATAATAATAAAAAAGAAAGCTTAACTTTCTACCTGGATGAGAAAATGACACATCTTTAATTAAGTGACCATGCATTGAATCATCTTCATGTTAATTCAATATAAATCCACCTGAACTTTAACCTCGGCACGTGACCCGTCACTGCCTGCCAAAGCATCAGTGAGACCACTTATGAATATTACTTGCATGAAGAAGTTGACTACATGGGATGTTTCTATTTACTGCAAGCCTCCAGATATCACCAGCACCTGTGTGTGTGTGTGTAGAGAGGGATGTGTAGATGCCAGAACAGGCAAAGGTCCGTTCTCCTCTATTTGGGCGCTAACAAGCTCTTTTCCTTCCCTGACGACGGCCTTTTTTTCTTTTTTTTTTTTGCTCAACTTTTCCACAGCTCCTAAAATGTTAGAGCTGTATATCTCAAAAAGAGACATTTATCTAAACTCTGCAAATCTCAAGAGCCTGACGTGTCTGACAGATTTATGCAGGATTAATGTAAACTTGTAATGGGCCACAGTGACCTCCACTTCTCAGTAAAAGCAAAGACTTGCAGTCGTCTGGAGTTTCTCCTCTGCTTCTCTTGTTTTCTGACAATTTGTTCCTCGCTCTCACTTCTTCCTCCTCGAACTTTCTCAGGAACATAGACGAATTTGTCACATTCATGCCTTATGCATCTGCCATTTGATACGTATGAGATTCAGGAAGGTAGCTTTTGAAAGAGTCTGTGTTTAGTTTTTATTGTTAGCAGCAATGGAATGGAACATTAATATATAGAACTATGTTTTCAAGCTAAGAAACAAAGGTGTGTTTTCGTGACTTTAGAGGGTCTTTTTATGTTTTTATGTGACCAGAAGGCCCCCAAAGTTCTCCGAAACGCTTGTGAAACTATTAAAGATGGCAAAACGAACAGTGTTACCATGGTTTTTGCACTTGATGGTAAGTAAGTCTCTCGTTATAGAAAGCGCTGCACCCATCGGTGACGTCAGTATGTCTGGACGCTCAGTTGTTCCATCGGAGTGAATCAGGTGGAGCTTGTCTTTGCTTATCAGCGGACCCAGACCAGACCTGGTGTCTGTGAGGACTTTTTCCCCCCGTCGTGTGTTGCTCTTGGCTGGGTTGGCACCCAGGGGCTGCTCCCTCCCTCGCCGCCCCGGACAAAGGCCTGTCCTGCTGACGGGGGCCAGAGGCCCGAGAGGTTTGATCCTGGAATTCAGCACTTGGCTCTCACCAAGTAAAGCCTGTGTTCTCCTGTGTTTAATGTGGGCTTTCCCCGCTTCAGAGGAAACAGCGTTTTGGCAGGATTCTCCGGACCACCACGTTCTCCTGCCTGCACCTACAGCCCAGTGCTTAGAATGGTTACAATAATGAGACGCCACAGTGGAACCAGCCTGTATAAGCAGGACCGGTGGTTACAAAACCGTTGGTCAGCATATCGCAGACACAATGTTCCTGTTTAAACTCCTAACCTTCACTGACACATATTGGCCTCCCTCTGACGTGGCTGTCGTTGCCTTTGTGACGTAGGTCTGAGGCACATCGCCGTTCTGAAGTTGACCGGCACAGAGCTTCTGGATATGGGCGGAGTCCTGGAACTCTATCCTATCAACGGTAAGAGCTTTCTCATATAAACTTAAACGCAAAACCAGAATCAAGTCGGCAACCTTGGTTCTGAAAAGTGAAGCGTTTTAAAGCTGCATTCTCTCTCCTGACCAGCAGGGGGCGACTCCTCTGGTTGTATAGAAGTCTATGCTTCATGTGTTAAAGCTGCATTCTCTCTCCTGACCACCAGGGGGCGACTCCTCTGTTTGTATAGAAGTATATGCTTCATGTGTTAAACCTGCATTCTCTCTACTGACCACAGGGGGCGACTCTTCTGGTTGTATAGAAGTCTATGCTTCATGTGTTAAACCTGCATTCTCTCTCCTGACCAGCAGGGGGCGACTCCTCTGGTTGTATAGAAGTCTATGCTTCATGTGTTTAACCTGCATTCTCTCTTCTGACCACCAGGGGACGACTCCTCTGGTTGTATAGAAGTCTATGCTTCATGTGTTAAACCTGCATTCTCTCTCCTGACCAGCAGGGGGCGACTCCTCTGGTTGTATAGAAGTCTATGCTTCATGTGTTAAAGCTGCATTCTCTCTTCTGACCACCAGGGGACGACTCCTCTGGTTGTATAGAAGTCTATGCTTCATGTGTTAAAGCTGCATTCTCTCTTCTGACCACCAGGGGACGACTCCTCTGGTTGTATAGAAGTCTATGCTTCATGTGTTAAACCTGCATTCTCTCTACTGACCACAGGGGGCGACTCTTCTGGTTGTATAGAAGTCTATGCTTCATGTGTTAAACCTGCATTCTCTCTCCTGACCAGCAGGGGGCGACTCCTCTGGTTGTATAGAAGTCTATGCTTCATGTGTTAAACCTGCATTCTCTCTCCTGACCAGCAGGGGGCGACTCCTCTGGTTGTATAGAAGTATATGCTTCATGTGTTAAAGCTGCATTCTCTCTACTGACCACCAGGAGGCGACTCCTCTGGTTGTATAGAAGTCTATATAAATGACTCTACTTCTCTTGATGTATTCCCTCAGTAAACATTGTAAACATGAGTTTATGTCTCAATCTCTAGTTTCAAGTCTTCTTCAATACAGCATGATGATCATTTAGTACATTATGGTCATTTAGAGTCAAACAGACCATAAAGCAGGGGATGATTTGGGGCGGAGCCACCCTGTTATTGACAGGTTGCTTACCCTTTCATAGTGTGTTTTCAGTTTGTGTTAAAAATGTTTAATTCAGTGTTCGGTGGTACTTAGCTCCACCCTCTCGTGTCACTTGGGGTTACAAAAAACAAAGATGACAACGGCCCAAATGCCAAACTTGAAAACATCCGTCCGCAAACCAAAGGGTGACGTCACGGTGACTTTGTCCATTTCTTATATGGAGTGTGTTCCACTCACTTCTCATCAGTAATACCACGAAATGATGAAGCGACTCTAAGTTTAAAAGACCACTTCCTATTTCACCGTGTCCCCAGAGGAACCTCAAAGATGGTTGTTTACAAAAACACTCTCCATGGCACCTCACAGCCGCATAACCATGTGTGTTCCTGCTGCAGCAGGGGACTCAGAATCAAAATAGATAACCTGGTATTTGTTGCTCAAGAGAACTCTTGAACAAACTTTGCTGGGGGAAAGCTTATGTAAAACTAGAGCTGTTGCCAGCAGGTTCTGGTTTCTGCTTTTGGCATTTGAGCTCAAGCAATTGGAGGTACAGTAAATGTCAAACAAGTCTGAAAAAGGAAAAAAAAAACATGGCTGCACTCTCTCTGCTCTGAATCTGTGTGAAGCACATCTTAAGATGAATCTCTGCTCCGTCCAGGGAGTGCTACCGTGGAGCGCGAAGGGCTATCAAGCAACCTGGTGAAGGACATAAGGAACTACTTCCAGGTCAGCCAAGAATACTTCTCCATGCTGCTGGTGGGGAAGGACGGCAACGTGAAGTCCTGGTACCCCTCCCCCATGTGGTCCATGGCCATCATCTACGACCTCATAGACTCCATGCAGCTACGCAGGCAGGAGATGGCCATCCAGCAGTCGCTGGGCATGCGCTGCCCCGAGGACGAGTACGGCGGCTACGGCTACCACCAGCACGGATACCAGGACGGATACCACCAGGGCTACGGTTACTAAAGCCCCCAGAATGCTTTGCAGCTGGCGCTCGGCACTGTCGGCCCAATTCTTTCCCCCATACCTTTTTCTTTTTTTTTATCTTTCCCTCCCACCCTCCACCAGGCAGTCGGCTCAGACAGAGTGACGTCCTTGAATGTTTTGTAGCACTTAGTGAAAGCCTCAAAATGTTGCTTTCACCTATCCAGATCTTTGATATATATATATATATATATATATATATATATATATATATATATATATATATATATATATATATATATATACTGTATATATATATATTTAGCAAAGTATGCCGCAAGTAATTGTAATTTACAAGAGGCTTTAATCAGAGCCGGCTAGTCAATAAATGTGTAAATGAGCCTGGAGGTTCAGAGATCTGTTGTGGACTTTTGTTTTTTTGGGGGATTTGTCATTTCTGACTTCAACCAAAGAGTGTTTTGCACG
This sequence comes from Taurulus bubalis, assembly GCF_910589615.1. Taxonomy (NCBI): domain Eukaryota; kingdom Metazoa; phylum Chordata; class Actinopteri; order Perciformes; family Cottidae; genus Taurulus; species Taurulus bubalis. The sequence continues at coordinate 5,180,741 of NC_136603.1, read as the reverse complement.
TTTATTATATATATATATATATATATATATATATATATATATATATATATATATATATATATATATATATAAATATATATATATATATATATATATATAATATTATTATTATTATTATCTGTCTCGTTCACAGCACACACCTTTTTTATTTTGTAGATAAGGGGCTAAAATAAGACATATATGTATTTATTGGACCATCTGTTGCATCTGAGGTGCAGTTATCGATTATTTTATGAAAAGAAGCTGTCACATTATTTCTCTTTTGTAAAATGTCTGTTGCTATGTTCCTATTTATACTCTACTGTGCTATATGACAAATAAACATGTGTTTACTACCAGTAATGGTCTTTGAACTGCTTGCTGGACAGTCCAGTCAATAATCAAACGTTTCAGTGTAAACTTCTGCATTGCAAGAATATTTTAGGCTACAACTCCTCCTAGTGGAGGAGAGAGACCAGGAAAGGAAACGTTTGACTTTACCGTCGTACATAAGGACAACCCTTTCCTGTATTAAACATCTGTGCTGTACTACAGTAGGAATACAAAATAAAATAATAATAAACCCACCTATGTTGCAATTTTAACTGTCATCACTGTTTGTATTATTGAGACAAAATGAAAGCAGTTTTGTGGCACAAGAATATTAATATTACATCAATATTACACTGTATGACACAAAGAAAGAAATGTTCAAGGCCAAATAGGAGAACCAAGCGCTACGTTGTTGTGCTTTCAGAAACCCAGGCATACAAACTTGTAATTTCTGTAAATGCTCATAGCTCTGGTTCATGTTTAAGACGATACATTGCAGAAGAATAGAAAAGCCCTGTACACTGAAATGGAAACATCGGTCCTGTCGTGGAAATACGTGTCAGGTAATATACTTCTGAAGTTATAGCTTGTGCTTTTGTTCCACATTGTTTAAATATTGACCCTAGATTGCCAACAACAATCAAAAAAACGAGTATAAACCCTGATACAATCATAACACTGTGTGAAGTACGGCTGCTGGTCATCAAACCCGTCGATCACCACACGGCTGCACATGCAACAGGAATCATTAGAAGACACAAACTATTCATAACAGAAAGCCTCCATGATCCCAAACGGCAACTACCGGCACACACACTGATGCATCACTGGCGTTTCTTCGACTACTCAACTGACAGCACTCCTAAGCGGACAGGCACATGTTCAAAATATACACAACACCCTTAGCCATCGCAGAGTTCATCGCACGATCCACTGTTCGCGTTCGCCTCGCAGACGTGGAATCGGCAAACCCGCGCCGACGAGTCCAGACCGCGGCGGCGAAGAGGAACGTTTCCCGCCTCGTCGGAGAGCCGGTCGCTACAAAGACTCTTCCTCGGATTCACTGTCCGTGTTGGGCTTCGTCAGGAGCTCCAGCTCCTCGCCGTCCTGCGGCAGAAAAGGAAAAGGTATTTCTAAAGAAACCTTTGTGTTATCACCCGACGTTAACTTTTGATTTCAACTCCCTCAAAGTCCTGCTAAACCCCAGGACGGTGTTCTCAAGAGGTCCCCGTAGAGATCGTTTCCGTTTAATAGCTTCCTCTTTCTAAATCAAATCGACCACGCTGACCTAATGAAATTACGTGAGCTGATGCGCCAGCGTGAGTCTGAATGCTGTTTGCATAGCAGGGAATCGAGTTTCCTCCCGCACTGAAGAAATCACATTATTGGGAAATGAGAGCCAAGTTTCCGACGGAGAGCTTGGTATGTGCGTGGGAGGAGAGGGAGGGGGCGAGGTGAGAAACGCAGTGTGTGAGAAAAAGCCTGCGTCCACGTGACGAGTGAAGATTTGTGTGTGTGCATCGTGTGTTCGCTCCCTTTACCCCTCTGGACCTCTCGAACACCTCTCCGTTGATGACCCGCAGTTTCTCCTGCTGCAGGCTGTATTCCAAGTCCTTGGGCCGGCTGGCGTTGTAGATAAAGATGGCCAGCAGGACCGTGGGAGCCTGGAGGAAGAAGTTCAGCGAGGGGCGGAAGTCGAAGAGGAAGAGGGAGAAGGCGGTAACCAGAACGGTGGTGATCTGGCCCGTCAGCACGTGGAACATGTTGTCTCTGAATTTCAGGATGAAGGCCACAGATAAACCCAGGGCAGCTGAGGAGGAGACAGAAAAGAGTGTTTTCAAATGTGCACTTTAATACCCCTAGAAAACTTAGTAAGCCTGAACGATGTGGAGTGATTTTAATAACTCTGCAGCTTTGATTTGGAGGCACTTTTCTAGTCACTGTCCTTACAATATAAACAACAGTGCAAAACAACCTGACAAGTGACCTCTTGTGAGTAGTACAAGGTCACAGAGTATGGAGACGAGGGTTTGAGTCTTTCCATATTTCTATAATTTCTGATTGATATCTCTATCCTAACCTTAAAGGAATAGTTTGACGTTTTAGGACAAAACTGCTTTATCTTTTTCTGGCTGAGAGTTAGATGAGGAGATTAATACATGGTTTGTTACATGTGAAGCTCCAGCCAAATAGCTTAGCATGAAGACTGGAAACTGCTAGCCTGGATCTGTCCAAAGGTTCAAAACAAAAAGATCCACCTACCATTACACTAGTTATTGACTCAACGTAACCACGGGGGCGTCAGGGTCAGACTCACCAGTGACCAGCACCAGAAACAGGGAGTAGACATTGTGTCCATAGAGGAGGCCGCAGTGCGCGGTGAGGCCTCGCGCCTCGCTGCCGAGGCCAAGGGTCAGACCGTTAAACACCACGCCGAAGCCATACCTGCAAAACCACCAAGCAAAGGCCTTCGGGATTAGCACTGAATTCAGCCACGTGTCTTCTGCCTTATTATGCTCCTCACGAGTCGACCTCTCACAATTTACTGTTCTGGATGAAGATGCTCTCGGTGAGCTGGTCTCCTTCTTTGAGGATCTTCTCGTTGTAGATGTTGGCCATGGCGGAGATGAAGCACTGGAGGAAGAGCAGGATGTGACCCACACCCAGAGAGCGGAGCCTCTCCACCACGCTGTCCCTCCAGGCCTGCCCGGGGAGAGAGGACACCCACGATTTGCTGGCACTGTGGCGGGAGAAAAGATGTGAAATATTTCAAATAAAACTGAGCCAGACAATGACTCTCACTCACTCTGGAGAATCTTTGAGGTCTAAATACTGATGTAGGCACCCGGCCTTGACAGGAAAGAACGTCACCTGCTGTTCCTCATCTGCTCCAGCAGCTGTGTGTAGAGCAGGCAGGAGTTGGAGGGGGTGGAGAGCGGGTTCGAGTGGAGACCTGGCAGAGCGACGGAGTTTTGGCTGCCCCCTGATCCCGTCGTCAAGGAAACAATGGACAGGAAGAGGACAAATAACGCCGCCCACTGAACCCAGGACAGCCGCCTCCTAAAAAGAAACAGTGAGGAACAAAAAACACTTTGAGTTTCATTTGTGGTTGACATGAAGCTGTGTTTAGTATCAAATATGTGGAATTGCTTTGTAATTCGTACAAAATGATGCACGCAATGTCCAATTTGAAAGGGTGAACGAATACAAAGTTAACTTCAGTGTGGCTTCGCTTTACTGTTGCAGTGGAACAATAACAATGCATTCATTGACAATGTTCTTCAGTGTAGACGTCTCACTTTAAAGACACTCAAAGAACATTTTCAGTGGCTTATCAGACATATCTTCTAAGCAAGCCCAAAAAATGTATCAGCTGATGCACACTCGTCACCTCTCGTCAGCTAAGCACACACACACTATCGTACTGAAGAACAAAACATTACAGGGTGCTCAATTGAGCCACTCACTTCAGAACCAATCTGAAGAGTACAGCTGTGGTCAGGATGACAAAGTTGGAGAACAGCACTGCCATGGCCTGGGGACAAGAGGAGGAACCGCTGGTTAGAGATAAAACAGCAGAGTGATAGCGACACATAAGAAGTGCAGTAAACACCAAGTATTTGGGTTAAAGACATTTTGTAAAAGCTGGTGTGATATGAAAGGGATAAATCTACATTTAGAGGTTTGTGAAGCGTTAGCAGTAGGATGTGGTTTGCATGTTAATGATGAGTAAGCAACTGGAATTAAGGCAACGGAATGGTCTCCAGAAGCCCGGGTGTAAAGCTAACACGCACAATATTTCCCTCAGGTTGCGATCATGTGAATGAATACTGAAGTCTCCACTAACAGGCTGCAGGTAAGTCATCACGTAGAAGATGATGAGGTTGTCGAGGAAGTAGAGGAAAGCAGGGACAGCCCACTTCAGGGAATTGAGGAAGGAGGAGCTGGAGGAAAAGCCAAGCTCTCTGCATGATCGTCCCTCTGAAGAGAACAAATAAACACACCATCACACACACACAAACACACAGAGACAGCTGTGACTTTGTTGAGTACCTTTGACTACGACCCTGAGTGACATCGCCAGACAGAAGAGCAGTTTGAGTAACTCAGCAAGCAGGTTGACGGATGCAGGGAGGAAGTCATACTTGTTCTCTGCAAATTGACGACAAACAAAGAGACGCCGTCAACAAAATGTCCCACACTTCAGCAGAATACACAGAAAGAAACACATTATAAGCGTTTTATGATACTTCGTTCAAGTGTGCGCTGACTAGAAGACAAGCTTGTCACATCTCTTGTGGGGAAACAGAAAGAAACGTCTGTCAGTCACCAGCGTTGGCAGAGAATTTGAGCAGCAGGATGCGACTGGTCCCCAGAGTGACGAAGCCCAGGCCGAGGGCCAGAGTGTAGGCCGACGAGCGCGAGCACAGCCTGGTGCACGGGTGGCAGCCCACCATGGCTACGCCGGGATCTGAATGCAGTCGGACCTGTTTGAACACAAGGACACAACGCAGCGCTCGTATCAAACTGGTGCCCACAGCATGTGAGGTACACTGGAGTTTCCGTTTCAGAGTCTGTGATTGCAAAAGAAAGATCAATGACGTCATTTTCAAGAGCTTGAAGGTCCTGAGGCTAAACGTCCTTTATGAGCTGTGTAGAAAAATGTGATGGACGTGGGTTTTAAAGATAGATAGATCGATAGATAGAACTTACATAGACGAGACAAAAAAGACACAAAAAATATGCAAAATACTCAATTCATGTTGTGTCTATTTACCTTTTCTGTTGAGAAGATAACTGAGACTTTTGTTAGCTTTGAGGCACTGCTGGTCTTTCAATGGTGTTTGTAAAAGCGTTGTAAAGCAGAGACAGTCCTCACTTTAGACGAGGTCACACAAAATACTGCTTAACTAACGACTATAGCTACCTGAATTGCAGTATTAAAACACGTTTATAAAGCACATGTTAACCATAAGTGCATCATCTATAAGTCCTTAATAATTGGTTTGCACTATATATTACTTAATTGGTTTGCAATATATATCACTTAATTTACAAATGTGGAATCCATTATATATAAAGTGTGACCACCCAATCATGAAATGCATAATAGTCAAGTTTATTAATCAAGAATAAAACATTTATAACTGTGTTTATGAATTGCATACTAATGAGTTACTAATGAGTGTTCATGTTGGAACAATGCTTTATAAATGATGAATTGAGTGTTTACTCATGCTTAACTAATGCTAAATAGTGTGTAGTTATTATACAGTGCTACCCCGATGACTTTATGTAGCCTTGTTCATGTATTCATAGACTTTGAGACTCATAAGTCCATCACACTTGACTATTAAACAAACAATGAATGTGAAGGTTATGATCTGAACTATTAATTGAACTTTACTTCCTGCTGCTCTGTTCCTGTCTGACCCGTCTGGGCTTTAAGGAACTATCTCTTATATCTTTTCCTCCTTCGGTAATTAAATATATTTTGGAGATTGGACCGTTGAACAGCGTTGGGCTCTGAGAAGTTGCATTTGCGCACTATTTTCTGACATTTCATAGACTAAAGGACGAATACAAAAACAATAGCAAGCGCGAGATGCAGTAATTGACCCAAATAAAACGGAAGTGAGGAGCTAGCATCCCTCCGCACAGCGACCGTTGTGTTTATAAACACCGCGAGGAGAAGCAGCACGAGCTTTATTTTAAACATTCTCAGTACTTTCTGAGAGAATATACAATGAGATGTGAAAATGAAACCAATCTTAGGTGCTACTCACTTATTATATTATATTATTCCTCCTTCTTCCTAGACATAACTGCTCCATTGCTCTTCCTAGTTATTCGGCGCATGCGTACTGGTCCTGGTGTTCCGTGTTGACGTCAAACTGTACCGCGGCGCGCGTCCGTGTGATTCCCATGAACGCGCACTATCGATCGTGAGAAATATCCTGTTGTTGTGTACTTGTATAAAGTACCACACTGGTGTACTGATGTATAATAATGAATACTTTGTGGTGGTCCAGAGAGGGGGAAGTACAACTACGTGAGACAAACCCACTGGTTGAAGAAGTATTCAAATATGTGTAGCAATACTACAATGCAAAATACTTTTAGCTTACAAGTCAAAGTGATGCATTCAAAGTACAAAGGTATTAGCATCAAAGCATACTTAAAGTCCCAATAATACAAGTACTGCTCGGTCTATTATATAATATATTATAATTCGTGCGATGTAATTGTTGATTTAAATTATATTAGTGAAAACTACAACACTGGCTTACAAAACTTGGAAGTATAAATCTGCATAAAATGGAAATACTCAAGTACAGTATAAGTATCTGAAAATTATAGACCTATTTGAGAGCAGTATTTGAGTAAATGTACTTATGTACTTAAATATCTAAACTATAGTTGCCTGTATACTTAAATCGAATATTTAAATATCTGCTACATTCTTCACTAGTGTTGAGAGATAAATATTGTACTTTTCACTACACTATGTTCGTCAGTTACTATGCAATCAATGTCCAAAACACATGTTTAACTTATAAATGTATTGCATCATGAAATCAAAGTTGCTTCCGCTTTCTCTAACATTACAACACAGCTTTAATTAAAGAGTGACTTCACCCAGACGGCAGGCTTTTTCCACACCCTGCAGCAAATAGTCTGGCTCTATAGAGATGCTCCATCACAGCTGGGTGTGGTCCCAAATATACAGATCACAGACCCAGCTATGATGAGGAGACTTTTGACTTTCGACCCATAGAAGACAGTACAGCTGTGTTTTTACTTCTGTCGAATTCAAGGGTGGAGGTAATGCATCGTAATAATAATCTGCTGTATATAGAATATGTTATTTATTTTAGACAGGGAAGCTATTCGGTCTCTTCTTAGTACAAGTTAGGAGTCTTTGTGCTGTGTTTAGGATGAACTGCAGGTCAGATAAGGTTGACAACTGACTCCATAATGAGAATTGCAATAATAAAGATGATACAATCTGTATTCTATAGACTTTTAAAAGAGAGGTGTTCTTAAAATTAGAACTAGTTCTGAATAAGTTTGGCAAGTAGCTTACAATAGTTTGATGGGTAATATTGATTTACATTACATTCAAGAAGTTGTCTATTGCAAGGTTCGGGATTGGCATCACAAGTACCATTTATAAATTATGGCCTTTTTCTTTACAGGGTGAATCCCAGGGGACATTTTGAGGTCAGGGACATTTTCACCATTATTTACATCGTCATGCTGTTTCGTAGATGATGGGAATGAGCACACCCCTCAAAGATCAAAGATGACTCACAGCAACACACATGGGGTTGTCTCAGTTACAAGAGACAGAGAGAGAGAGAGAGAGAGAGAGAGAGAGAGAGAGAGAGAGAGAGAGAGAGAGAGAGAGAGAGAGAGAGAGAGAGAGAGAAAATATGCAGAGACACAGTTCATTGCCCTGGGACATCATGTTTTAAAGTGTGTGTGTGTGTGTGTGTGTGTGTGTGTGTGTGTGTGTGTGTGTGTGTGTGTGTGTGTGTGTGTGTGTGTGTGTGTGTGTGTGTCAGTGACAGATAAAGCACAGAGCGGACCTCTCGGTCAGATCACAGCTTCTTCACTTGTAGAGCAGACCGGTTTCACCTGGAGGATTGATCCCAGATATGAGGCTCTGTTCCTGGCCTGGAGCTTGGTGTCTCCTGCCTGTCCTGGTTCTTCTGACTGTCCCACACGGCAAAGCAGCCCAGCAGCCCAAGGAGAGACACTATTACATCGCTGCTGTGGAGATAGACTGGGACTACTCTGGCAATGACACACACAGGTACTGGTGACAGAATTAGACTTTTGGTTATTCTAATTTCATTATTTTGTATTTTATTCATGCCTTATTAATTTTACTCGAATTCTGTCGACCTGATCTTATCTAAACTGAGTTTATCACATTCTGTTATTGAGGTTGTGTGTGACAGTCTAGCGTGTCCTTGTTTCTGTTATAGCCTGTTATAGCGTCACACACACACACACACACACAAACACACACACATTAGTTGCAACATGTAAGGAAGCGTGCGCCTTTATATCTTTAAGTCCATATCTTGTTGATATGCTGTGCAGCTGGTGTGAACAACATGTGTTTTCCTTGAGTGCTGATTCATGTTTTGTGTTTTTCTTTGATTCCTTAGCCCTGATGAGCCTCTTCCCACCTATAAGAAAGTGGTCTTTCGGGAGTATGACCAAGACTTCAGGCAGGCTAAGACCCATCCCTCCTGGTTAGGTAAACTCCTGAAATCCCCTTTTCTACTCAGATTTTACTTTGAGTATTTCCCAGAAAGAAGTTGATGTGTCTTCACCAATAATTAGTGTGACAGTTTAAATGTGTTCAATTGGTACATTTATCTGAGTAGTAGAAATAAATTGAGTATGGAAATGATGGGAATCATATTATTGCCTTTATTGTCACCAGATCTCAATCCAAATGAACACCTGAGGGATATTTTGTAGAGACTTGTCAGAGCTCTCCACCACTGTAATTAAAACACCGGATGGGGGGATATCTTTCAGATGAAAGAGAGAAACACTAGAGACCACTTTAATGTTCTTCAGGCACGAGGAGCCTGTCTTTAGTTGGGATTTTCTTTTCCTTTAATTAAATTAGATTAGAGTAGATTTTTCTTTATTAATCCCGCAGTGCACACAAGAGACATAGTAAAATACAAATAATATAGATAAACAGTAATACACAATAACAATTTTATATATATACAGACATAATAGCATGTATTTGTATTGTGTAGATGTTTGTAGAACAGCATAGTTAGTGATTTATATAAGCAGCTTGCAATTTTAGATGAATTTACCAGAAATCTGTGTTAAATTGTTTCAAATGTCAGTAAAGATTTGGACTCTCTGTAACTAGTTTCACTTTCTTCTACTCCTACAAACCGTAATAAATCAGCAGGTACTTAAAGGGACAGTTCACCCTAAAATTAAAAATATTGTTTTTCTTCTTACCTGAAGTGCTATTAATCAGTCTAGATTGTTTTGATGTGAGTTGCCTAGTTTTTGAGATATCAGCCTTAGAGATGTCTGCCTTCTAGGATGGAAATGGGCTTGTGGGCCTCAAAATGCCCCTAAACAAAAGAATATAAATGCATTTTAAAAACCCAACAGCAATGACTCTTTCCAGAAATCATGACCTGGGTTACTCTTACAATAACAATACTTTGTTGTGAGCAGTTTCATGGAGGAACTATTTTCTTTCAACCATTGTCAACTCTTTAAGAACTGCCTAAATTAAAATATTGTTTCAATTTTCCTTATTATTATTATTACCAAAGAACATTTTGCTTTCCAGGGATGTTCCTAGAAAAAACACAGTTATATATTATTTCCCTTCTAGGTAAGATAGCATAACAATATATGGGCCAATTGTGAAATTGCATATTTTTTGGTGCGTAACAGTCAGTCATGAGTCAGTATGACTTTACAGTGTTGCGGACTCCAAATAAACCTCAGCGTTGTCTTTTCTCCGCAGGTCTACTGGGACCCACGCTGAGGGCTCAGGAGGGCGAGACCATTGTCGTCACTTTCAGAAACATGGCCACCGGACTGCACAGCATCCACCCGCACGGGGTCGCGTACGGGAAGCAGTCGGAGGGTGGGTGCTTGTTGACGCAGCTGCAGATGAATGTGACAGCTGTGGCCAACCACAAGACAACGCTTTCCGTCATGTCCGCACGGGTCATTGTGGGCGATCGCGATGTGACTCATTGTGATATTTACACAAGATTAGCCAACACAACAAACAACCTTGTTTGCCTTTTTCTAAAATATTAACCAGGGCGGGCAGATTGTCAGGGTAGACTGTACTGAAGTCCAACAGGAAGCATTGCTAAGCCCTCTGGGAAATCACTGTCTGTGTCGAGTAACGGGAGGAGATTACTGCCATTTTGGATGTAGGAAATTGACTTTTGACTGCAAATTAATTTGCTCTTAATGCAAGAGCAACATGTAGGGCATTCTTCAGTAAGTCCTTTTTTGTTTGTTTGGAAAGTCAATAATCTTCTCAGACCCCTGCTCGGCAATGGGATGAAATTGATTCTCTGTTTCTCCACAACGTAGGCTTGTATTCAAGATGGCCGCCTTGTCTCTTCTTGCAGGGGCCAAATACTTTGACAACACGTCACGGAAAGAGAAAGAGGACGACGAGGTGCGGCCTAACGGCGAGCACGTCTACTCCTGGGAGGTGACGTCGGACGTGTCTCCACAGCCACACGACCCCAGCTGTCTCACCTACACCTATGTCTCCCACGTAAATGTAGTCGAGGACTACAACTCGGGCCTCATTGGGGCGTTGCTCGTCTGCAAGAATGGTAAGCATGTAAACCGTTTGCTGTGTTTCAAATCACAAAGTATCAGCAGCTGTTGCGCCCAACATATATATATATATATATATATATATATATATATATATATATATATATATATATATATATATATATATGTATATTGGTCATTATTTTGGATCTCTCTCCTATTTTCTATTTTCTCTCTCAGGCAGTCTGGATGAGTCGGGGCGGCAGGTCGGCGTCCACCAGGAGTACGTGTTCCTCTTTGGGGTTTTTGATGAGAGCGAGAGCAAGTTCAGACCAGCCTCCGAGGCCAACCACGTGAAGCACACCATCAACGGCTACACGATGGGATCGCTGCCTGGTGAGTCTGTCCAGCCATGCGTCTCTCACTGAGTTAGGCAGCCAGTTGTTCAGGTATCCTCTGTGATTTTATTACAAACATGACACACACACACACTCATCAGACTGAGTTCTGGTTAATGGACACACCTCCGTTCTCCGTTCTAAGTCAGTGCGGAAGGTATTTTAAACTGCAAGCAGCCATAACAACATAGCTGATGCTTCACGCCGCCAAACTTTCCCATAACCCAAACCAAAGTTTTCATATGTCTGGTTTTCTGTCCAAAAACATGTTTACTTGTATTGAAGACAAGAAAAAGAAAGCTGGAACCCTCGAACTAAACTGTCGGAGCCTGATATGTTTTCAGTGTAATTATTCAGTTAATAACATTACAGCCAACCACGGTTTCCTTGGATCCAAGATGAACTCTTCAGGTGGCTTGAAAACAGAGAAAAGCTGCAGGAAGCTTGATAAGTGCCCACTAAATAGACTGATATAAAACACTGATATAAAAAATACCTTTGCCTTCAACTTGCTCACTATCTTTGTGTATCAGAACACCTCATTGTGACCTTATTCCTCACTTTACTTGAACAGGGACACTCTTGATCAGGGGTCTCAAACTCGCGGCCGATATTTTGTGGCCCCCTACTTGACATCAAAGTTTAGTGTTAGTGCGGCCCGCGCGTTTTTCTGAGGTCCGCGCGCGTGGCCCTGTAAGATAACGTTTACTGCACGTTTCTATTAATAGCTTCGTGAAAAAACGGAGTAGAAAAAAGATTCAGATGCTGCTAGATGCGCCAAAGTCTGGAGGTCCCGCCCACTTCTCTGTGATCATACTGCCTCTCATAGGAGCTTCACAGCCTGAGGCGTCTGTGGCGAGCTCCACCTTTCACCTGATTTGTTGATTCAGGTGTCAGTCGACATTTTGTGTGAAACTACCCAATGAACACTCAGGAAATCCCAGAGGACCTATACGCTGGTTTTTATTCAGACAGACAACACACTACCACCTGAGAAAAAAAACCTTGCAATGTACTAAAAAAAACAACACTGTCCACTCAGCGGTTCAGTTTTACTCTGCGCTACTTGTGTCAGAGTACACAGTACACACATACATACAGAGTACATAGTACACTCATACATACAGAGTACATATGTTGTTCTTGTTCTGAAAACTGTTCTTGAAAAAACGAAACTGAAACATGCACATTGTGTAAACATTGTAAATAGTTTGTTTTTCTAGAGAACATATTTTGACTCAAATATATATATAGCAAATATTTTGTTTGAAAGCAAAAACTGTTGTAATATTAATGTTTCATGTGCACACACCCCATGAAGCTTGATCTGAAGTATGAAGTAATTTCTCAGTCTGTTGCAAATGGAACTTATTGACTTGCAACAGAGATCTAAAAGCTAAATTCAGAAGCACAAGGAAAACCAGACATGATGGACCATTTCTGAGAGAATTGCCTCCATCCTTCCCTGAGCAGACAAAAGTGATCAGTCGGGTCATGTACCTTTATGGAAGCACATATCTGTGAGCAACCTTTCTCCACTATGAACTTTAATAAATGCAAGTACAGGTCCAGGCTTAGTGATGCATATCGTGAAGCTGTACTCAGGGTTTCTATACTATGACCTGGATCAGGGTTTCACTGTGACCTGGATCAGGGTTTCACTGTGACCTGGATCAGGGTTTCACTGTGACCTGGATCAGGGTTTCACTGTGACCTGGATCAGGGTTTCTATACTATGACCTGGTTCAGGGTCTCACTGTGACCTGGTTCAGGGTCTCACTGTGACCTGGATCAGGGTCAATGTGGCTCAGCTGTGTGAGCAGAAGCTCTGCCAGGTGTCTGGCAAGAAATAGAATAAAGTACAAATGTATTCAGGTTTTGCATTTGTTGGTTCGGTGCAGTTTCAATAAGTTATTTAAAAAATATATATATATTTGCACTGTTAAAAACGATTATAAAAATGTATAGAAACTGCTGGTTGCCTTTTTTATGACGAAAATATGTTATGAATGTAAAAAAAAAAATTGCGCTTTCTGTGTGGCCCTCCGATGAGATCACAATACCAGCGGTGGCCCCAAGCCAAATTGAGTTTGAGACCCCTGCTCTTGATGACCTTTGCTCTTGGATCTAACATTTTAATGGCAACACATCCTTATTTTTACTCTGGAACCAATGAGTGATCTAAACGCTTCTCCCCACCACTGCTTATATGTACAGACTTATAATGCACGGTCCACGCCAGGGTGTGCAGTCAATAAAATGTCCTGCATAAATAAAACAGTTGAGAGAGAAAAAAGTACACAAAGGGACCTAAAGTTTCCTCTTCTCTATCCAGATGTCAGTATGTGTGCCTACGCCTCTGTGAGCCTGCATCTGGTGGGTATGAGCTCGGACGCTGAGATATTCTCAGTGCACATGAACGGCCAGGTGCTGCAGCAGAACAACCACAAAGTGTCGTCGGTTGGCCTCATCAGCGGCACCAGCGCCACCGCCAGCATGGTGGCGCTCCACACGGGCCGCTGGCTGCTCTCCTCGCAAACCATCGGGCACTCGGAGGGTACGTGTTTCTGTATAGATCCCCGGCCACCATAGATGTTATAGGTAGCGTTTTTAACAATGTAGCAAAAATAATGGTGTTTCTGCCATTTGCAGCTGGCATGTATGGTTTCGTGGATGTGAAAAAGTGTGACGGCTTCAGATCACCACAGCAAAGCATGACCGTCGAACAAAAACGAAACAGCAAGGTGTGGACATACTATATAGCTGCTGAGGAGATGATCTGGGACTATGCACCTGATATGCCTGAACACATTGACGGGTAAGCAGCATTTAGAGATACATGATAAAGCATTGAATAGCATTTTGGCTATAAAGGTGCACATGGAAACGAATCACCCTTTGTGTTTGTGATTAAGGTAAGATGCTACTGTAGTCTCTTCATTTAATGCTATAGCATTTGAAATTAAATGAGTTATTTTCCTGTCTTTCACTCTGCTGCATCCATTAAGAAAATCTCTCAACTCTTAAAGCTCTATTTCAACATGAAGGGCAGTTTTGCGCTGATTAAAAACACCAGTGCCATCACAGCTCGAAGTGTTTTAAATTGTTCTATTGCGGACGTTATATCAACGTCTCCTGAATAAATAAATCCTCTTATGTGAAGGGACTTCAAGTTCCAGTACCTGAAGCAGTCATCAACACGCATAGGTAGGAAGTACAAGAAGGCGGTGTACACGCTGTACACAAACGCGTCATTCACTGAAAGGTCGGAGGGCAAGCAAAAGAAAAAGGAGATTGGGATCTTGGGCCCAGTGATCAGAGCGCAAATCAGAGATGTCATCAAGGTGAGATCATATTCAATGAGAATACACAGTGAGTGTGGCACTCTAATACTGAGGTCATCACACCTGAGTATGTATCACCGTCTACAGACGGCGTGTCCTCACTCCTCCTCCTGTCTGTTTACAGATTGTTTTTAAGAACATGGCCTCCAGGCCCTACAGTATCTATCCACACGGACTGACGATAGAGAAGGCAGAAGAGGGAGTCAACTACCCAGCAGGAGGTACGAGATCTGTCCTCGCATTAAAACCAACACTCTGGTTTTCTAAATAATTAACGAGGTATCCCTCCACGTGTTTGCCAGGCAACCAATCTCATGGCGTTCGGCCAGGTGAGACCCACACCTACACATGGAGCGTGGTCGACGAGGATGAGCCTTTTGAAGAGGACTCTCGATGTTTGACCCGACTGTACCACAGTGCGGTGGACACACAGCGCGACATCGCCTCGGGACTGATTGGACAAATCCTCATCTGCAAGAGTCAGTCCCTCAACAAAAGGGGTGTGCAGGTAAAAATATGCTGCATTCATTGTTCGGCATGCTGGGCATTGGCTCTTGGGGCGGCAATGTTGGTCGGGCAGCCAATCAGTAATTAATTGACATAGAAAATGTAACAATCCTTTTGGTTTGTTCCTACAGATGAAAGCAGACAAAGAGCAGAATGCTATGTTTGCTGTGTTCGATGAGAACAAGAGCTGGTACCTGGAGGACAACATCCGCCAATATTGCGATCCATCCAAAGTCAACAAAGCGGACCTGGACTTTTATAAGTCCAATGCCATGCACAGTAAGTCAATCTAAAAAAAGCTCATCCTCAAAGTATATTCACTCTATTATTTGTTATATACATCTAACTGCATTCCCTTCAGCTTGCTGTCAGACGACTGACCTTCATGTAAATTCCCTCACAGCAATTAACGGTTACGTGTATGAGAGCGGCCACCTCTTGGGCTTCTGCAACGGTGAGATTGTGACGTGGCACGTGT
Organism: Taurulus bubalis; assembly: GCF_910589615.1. Taxonomy (NCBI): domain Eukaryota; kingdom Metazoa; phylum Chordata; class Actinopteri; order Perciformes; family Cottidae; genus Taurulus; species Taurulus bubalis. The sequence goes on along the minus strand of NC_136603.1, from coordinate 5,165,388 downwards.
CCAGCATCGGAGCGCAGGACTACGTCCAGACAGTTACTTTCTACGGCCATACATTTGAGCTGAATAAGCGGACAGAGGACTTCCTCAGCCTCTACCCGATGACTGGAGAGACCATCTTTATGGAGATGGACAACATTGGTCAGTCAGGGTTTACAATACCTTATTTATGTCAAATTATGGATTATGTATACTTTTAACCTTAAAAATACAGAAAGTTAATATATGGAATATACTGTTTATATGACACAAAGTACACAGGACGAGCAAGTAACATCATCCTACTTTCAAGGTCAATGCCTAACCCCAACCATTCAAGGTCAATTCCTAACCCCAACCATTCAAGATCAATGCCTAACCCCAACCATTCAAGGTCAATGTCTAAACCCTACCATTAAAGGTCAATGCATAACCCTAACCATTCAAGGTCAATTCCTAACCCCAACCATTCAAGGTCAATGTCTAAACCCTACCATTCAAGGTCAATTCCTAACCCCAACCATTCAAGACCAATGCCTAACCCCAGCCATACAAGGTCAATGCATAACCCTAAACATTCAAGGTCAATGCCTAACCCCAACCATTCAAGGTCAATACCTAAACCCTACCATTAAAGGTCAATGAATAACCCTAACCATTCAAGGTCTATGCCTAACCCCAACCATTCAAGGTCAATTCCAAACCCCAACCATTCAAGATCAATGCCTAACCCTAACCATTCAAGGTCAATGCCTAAACCCTACCATTCAAGGTCAATGCCTAACCCCTACCATTAAAGGTCAATGCATAACCCTAACCATTCAAGGTCAATGCCTAACCCCAACCATTCAAGGTCAATACCTAAACCCTACCATTAAAGGTCAATACATAACCTTAACCATTCAAGATCAATGCCTAACCCCAAACATTCAAGGTCAATACCTAACCCCAGCCATAAAAGGTCAATGCATAACCCTAACCATTCAAGGCCAATGCCTAACCCCAACCATTCAAGGTCAATGCCTAAACCCTACCATTCAGGGTCAATGCCTAACCCCTACCATTAAAGGTCAATGCATAACCCTAACCATTCAAGGCCAATGCCTAACCTCAACCATTCAAGGTCAATGCCTAAACCCTACCATTCAAGGTCAATGCCTAACCCCAAACATTCAAGGTCAATACCTAACCCCAGCCATACAAGGTCAATGCATAACCCTAACCATTCAAGGTCAAAGCATAACCCTAAATGCCTATCCCCAGTCATTCGATGTCAATGCCTAACCGTAACCATTTTTGCTTGAGTTTGGCAGTTTCCGTTGTGTTGTGAGGTCCTTGCAGCACGTTTCGGTATTTTGCACGTGTAAAGTGACAGCTGCTTAGTTTTTCATGGATGATTTATTTTTATGTCCCTCTTGAACCAGGTGTCTGGCTTATGGCTTCCCTAAATTCCCATGAGACAACCAAAGGAATGCGCGTAAAGTTTCAGGATGTTGAGTGCTATCGTGACCACCAGTATGAGTACAGTGATTATGACGATCCAACAGCTCAATTTATTGAGTGGAATCCTCAGAGCTTGGTTGAAATTAAGAAGGAAAAGGAGAAGCCAAAACCTGACAAAAAGCCAATGGAGCTAGACTTGGACACAGAAATGTATGCAGATTTATTAGGTCTCAGGTCTCATAAGAACCAATCTAGTAAATCAGATTTGGAGCAGGTGGACCTCTCTTTCCTCGACTACGATGGAATCGATGTGCCTGATGAAGATACGAATATCACCTTCAATTTCCAGAAGACAAAGAAGAAAAATCAGACCTATATTCTAAAGCCAAATGAACTAAATGAGACATTATTTTCAAATTGGACAAAGGTAGAAAGACTCAACCTTACTGTAGTTAATTTGCTGAACCAAAGCATCAGTGAGAACACAACACATGTGCAGAACAATAGCACACCATCAACTTTTGGCAATTCTACAATGGATAAAATAGAGAACACAACTGTTTTTCATAGCCAAAATATATTACCAAAGAATGACAGCAGCATAACTGCAAACAGCAGTGTGTCTGTAGTCTCCCATATTGATAATGCTACAGTGTCTGACGCAAATAACATAACAGCTCACAATGCTACAGTGTCTGACACAAATAACATAACAGCTCACAATGCTACAGTGTCTGACACAAATAACATAACAGCTCACAATGCTACAGTGTCTGACACAAATAACATAACAGCTCACAATGCTACAGTGTCTGACGCAAATAACACAACAGCTCACAATGCTACGGTGTCATCAATGGTTGGAAATGTATCAACAGAGAATACCAATCTTACGGTAACATTACAGGGAACTGCCAATCTTACGGAAACTTCAAGAGGAAATTCAAGTTCCATCATGGAGCCCGAGGGAATGAATGTAACCCAGACTGTTGAGAACCAGACTTCTGTGGGCACGACGATGTCGGAGGCCTCCGAGGAGAGGCTCACCAGAGGAGACGTGTTCTTTTACTCTGCGCTGCTGTCCAATACTAGCACCAACAATCACAGAACACCAGAGGGCAACGCCACATCTCTGTCACACAGTGCAATAGAGATAGATGGGAATAGCACAGAAGCTCACCATGTTAACATGTCAGCAGATGGAATAAACAGTCCATCATCTACTCCGCCAGCTGATGTTGGAGAAGTTAACATCAGCAGCATAGACAGAAGCAACCTGACGATCTTAGAGGTGGAGGTGGAGAGAACAGACAACCAAACCAGTGACAATGACTCCTTGATCGCCACAGCAGAGCCAGAGCATTTGAGTTCATTGGAAGTTCAAACGTATTCATTTGAAATTGTGGCATTTCCAGACAATGCCAGCCTTGAAAATGTGACACACGCTCTGCTGGAAAGTGGGCCCTCGCAGAACGTCACATCGAATGTCTCCAGACCAGATTCATCGGAGGAGATTAGTTCAGAGAGTAGGGAGAACACCACAGCTCTACTTGGGCAGTTGAACCGCACATCCTCTGCCGAAAGTTCCTCCAATGAGACTAACCTGTCCCTCTCCAGCGATGCAGCAAGTGCCTCAGACAGCGTTGAAGAAGTGCTCATCTACCTTTCAGAAAACAGAACAGAGGTGATTAAAACCACCTCCGTCAAAACGCAGGGGCACAACTGGACGTATGAGGGAACTCACCAAATGGAAATCGTGGAGATTTCTGAGGACATGATGAAATATTTTGGGCAAGAAACCGCTCAAACAAAGCCAACTCCGAAAAAGAAGACCAGGAAGGTGAACCACCGGCAGTGGCCCGAGAAGGGCCACGGCATGAAAACAAAGAAGAGGAAGGAATACAAGCCTCAGGCTAGGACGGGCTTACCGTTCTCTCCTCGTGGATTCAACCCAGGCATGACCCCGCGTGGGTCACGACCTTCACTACCACAGCCTGTCTCTGACGAGGCGGAGCTCATCAACAAGCCCATCGTCATCGGTGTGCCCCGATACAAATTCACTGACTACGAGCTGTACATTCCTGGGGACGAACCAAGGTACCTAGAAAACGCAGATGAATACGAGGAAGTGAACTACAAGGACCCCTACAGCAATCATGAAGATATCAAGAATCTAAACCTGGACGACGCCACCAAACACTACTTAAAACTCTCAGGCCCGAATGTCAAGACGTATTTCATCGCTGCAGAGGAGATCGAGTGGGACTACAGTGCCTACGGACAGAGGTAAGCTCAGAGATAACGGTGAGAAAAGCTCATGTGGCATTTTTAAAAGACATGACTGCAGCAATTACACATTTGCAAGCATGCAAAGCTGAAATAAGGTCCTGTTGTCGCCACAGGAGGCCAGACAATTCGGAACCACACAGCAGAGTAACTAAGTTCACCAAGGCGGTCTTCAGAGGTTACCTGGACAGCAGCTTCAGCACACGTGACATCCGCGGGGAGCTGGACGAGCATCTGGGCATCCTGGGACCTGTCATCAAGGCGGAGGTTGGACAAAGCATCATGGTAAGACGGCTAAGCCATACTCTGTATAGCTCCTCTGGGATCTCACGTTGTATGCTATTCTCTAGTCTGATTGTTGCTCTGTGTAAACCATGCCTTAACAGAAAAGTTTGACATTTTGGTTGGGAAAAAAAGGTTATTTGCTCTTAAATGTACTGATTAACATGTAAAAAACGGGATTCTTTTTTGCCGTGTAACAGTAACTTCCTACAGCGGGCTAGCTGTCCCCCTGCCAAACTAAGCTAACCGGCTTTAGCTTCATAATTACATGACAGACACGAGTCAAATCAATTTAATCTAACTCTCTACAAGAAAATGTGCATATTTACTAAACATCTAATCATTCCTTTAACGCCATTCTGTGTATTTTTCTCTTGTAGGTGGTGTTTAAGAACCTAGCCAAACGTCCGTACTCCTTACACCCAAATGGGGTTTCCTATGCCAAGCACACAGAGGGTCTGTCCTATGAGGATGGCTCTCAGCACTGGTTCAAATATGACAATGAGGTTCCACCCAATAAAACCTATACATATACATGGAAGGTTCCTGCCACGGTCGGGCCACTGCCAGACGAGTCCCACTGTCGGACCTGGGCCTACTATTCAGGTGTCAATCCTGTGAGTAATGTGTACTTTGTAGTTTAACTAAATATAAAGTTTAGTATGTAGAAATATGTATATTGGCAAATACAAATTAAAGCCACTGTGTTTAGAATTTGAGTCTTTGACTATGTCACCCCCTAGTGGCAGTATAAAAACATAAATGGGGCAAAAGTAACCACACAAACACAATACATATATGAATGGCATTCATACAGAGATAATATTTACATTTCATTAAGATGAATATTAATCAATATTCAACAACTCAATATTAAACCTAATAAATGCTGTGTCTCTTAGGAAAAGGATATCCACTCTGGCTTGATTGGGCCTTTGTTGGTGTGTCGAGAGGGCACTCTGGACAGGAAGGAACCAGACATGAGGGAGTTCACGTTGCTTTTCATGACCTTCGATGAGTCGCAGAGCTGGTACTACAAGAAGAACCACGAGTTGATGCGAAGGAAAAGCCGGAGCAGAATTGTGGACCTCAAATTCCACGGTAATGCATTAACCTTCAACTAGCCTGGATTCAATTCAAAGAGTTCCAATAAGTGTTCTTCCATGCATTCAAGATTGATCAGTTCCAGAAAAGAAAACATCCCCTGACCAAAAAGATTTAAACAATGTTTGCCTGTTGTTTCCTCAAGCTATCAATGGCATCATATTCGGCCTGAAGGGCCTGAGGATGTACACCAACAAGCTGGTGTGCTGGTACCTGATCAACATGGGCTCTCCCAAAGACTTTCAGAGCATCCACTTCCACGGACAGACGTTCATCCGCAAGGAGATCAACAGCTACAGGCAGGCCGTCTACCCGCTGCTGCCTGGTGAGCGTCATAATGTCTGTTTCTGCTGCTTTAAACAAAAATCAGACTACCGAGAATCAGGATTGACGATGCCTTTAAAGCCGTAACACAGAGAATAGCTATCGTCTACATTTGATGTCATCAACGTAGCAGAGGCCGTACCTTTCAACGTAATTACTGTGCCAAACTGTCTTTGCAGGGAGCTTTGCCACTCTGGAGATGTACCCATCCAAACCTGGCCTGTGGCAGCTGGAGACAGAGGTTGGTTTCAACCAACAGCAGGGCATGCAGACCCTCTTTCTGGTTCTAGATGACGGTACGAACACCCGAACAGCCCTGCAGCATTTATTAAAGACACCGTTTTAGTTCAGTTTGAATATTGACATGTCGCTCGTCTCCTCCTCCAAGACTGCTACCGTCCGCTGGGTTTAGAATCAGGCAGCGTGAAAGACAACCAGATCACAGCAATCAACACGAGAGGTAAACACATACATATAAATAGTCTCGTCCCACTGCGATCGCAATGACGTGTGAAATCATTGCTGTAAACGTCATGTCCCAAGTGACAATATTTCCATCTTTGAAGGACACTGGAAGCCCCAGCTTGCCAGATTGAACAATCCGGGTAAATATAACGCATGGAGCACAGAGCAGAGCGAGAGCTGGATTCAGGTATGTGTTGTCAGCGTTATAAGTATATGTGCATTATGTGCACTTGCTTTCTATGTGAATACAGTAGAGGACCTTGCATATCTCCCTCGTGTAGGTGGACTTCCAGAGGCCCATTGTGCTCAGCCAGGTGGCCACGCAGGGAGCCAGGCAGCTATTCCATTCCCAGTATGTGGAGAAGTACTTTATCTCCTACAGCACCGACCGCCGGAGCTGGAGCTTCTACAAGGGCGACAGCAGGAACTTCAGGAAGGTGGGAGGAGTTTGGTCATCTTTGATCAATGCAAACAGCCTCAAACCAAGAGGGAAGTGTGTGTGATCACTATTTGTTTCTCCCTCTTTCACCAGGAATTCATTGGGAACCAGGAAGCCTATGATGCAGAGAAGAGAAACACCCTCTTTCCTCCTGTGGTGGGCCGGTTCATTCGGCTTCACCCCATCAGCTGGCACAACGCGGCCACAGTCCGCATGGAGTTCTACGGCTGTGAGCTCGACGGTAAGATGTCACTGTGCGACTACGAGGAATCTTTTTTTTTTCAAATTCGCACGAAATGAATAAAAAAAATTTGCAACGAAAAGTGTGTTTCTGTATGTACTTCACACGTTGTTCACCAGCCACACAACTAGCTTAATTTTTTTCTTTATTTTTTCGTCTTTTTCTTTACTTTTCTTTTATTAACTTATCAAAACATTTTTGTAGTTTCTCCATATTTGCTATGCACATCCTCCATGTGCTCCAGATTGAGCATGCTCAATTTGCAAATCTTACCACTCTTTTGTATATTTTACAACCGACAATTTCCCCTTTTATTTTTACAAATGCCGCGTTGGGGTTCCTGTAAATGTGACACTTCTAATCTCCTGCCTCAGGCTGCTCGGTGCCTCTGGGGATGGAGAGCAGACTGATAGAAGACCATCACATCACAGCCAGCTCCTCAGCCTCCAACTGGTACTCTGGACCCTGGAAGCCTTCTCTTGCACGCCTCAACCAACAGGGCACCATCAATGCATGGAGGGCCCAGGTACAAATCCCAATACCGACATGACAGGTCGAAATTAAGACATTGAGTGAGCTTCAGGTAGAATGTCTAGAATTTCCGTCGCCTCCGAAAACCCTTGGAAATGTGTGAATTAAATAGCAGAAAGATTCCTTTGGTCGTGCACGTACCGACCTACAAGTCAAAGCTATTATCTCTCTCTCTCTCTTTTCACTCTGCGCCCCCTCCCATCCACAGAATAATGACATGAACCAGTGGCTTCAGGTGGAGCTGCCCCAAATTAAGAAGATCACAGGCATCATAACACAAGGAGCCAAGTCTATGGGGAAAATGCATTATGTCATGGCATACTATCTGGAGTACAGCAACAACGGGATACACTGGAGCCTGTACACAGACGATGAGAGCATCCCTTTCAAGGTGAACGGCGGCAAAACCACATGGAAACTGTAGTGAAATGAGTTCACCGGTGACTAAACCATGTCTTCCTCTCTCTCTCTCTCTCTCTCTCCAAATCTAGACTTTCCCTGGAAATGTGAATAACAACGACCACGTGAAGAACTACATCTACCCTCCTATTTTCTCCCGCTTCATCCGAATCATCCCCACTAGGTGGTGGAACTCCCTCACCATGAGAATAGAGCTGCTGGGCTGTGAATTTGAGTGACACACACACACACACACACACACACACACACACACACACACACACACACACACACACACACACACACACACACAGATACATGCATACCAAAGGATCAACCATGCACATGTACATACAAGTAAACACACACATGCTGCTTTTTACTGCAGAAAAGAATATACATATTATTTCCTTTATTTAATTTTTTTATATATACAAAATAAATAAAATATAAGCTTGCAGCTAACTACCCCACATACAGATGGCAAGGTAGATTTTCTTCCTAATTTCCTAAAAAACTCCTACGATGTGCAAAGTGCAGAGAGTTTTATTAAAGCAAATATATGCCCAGCTAAAATTATCTATACGACTCATTGGTAAGTGAAGTGTGAGTAATCGTTTTGTCAATATATGACATGTTGTCCATCACAAATGACTACAAATGAATGTAAATATGTAAGTAGAGACCATGTAATTTATTTTTTAATAAATATGATTACCGTGCCTTTTTCTTCGGTGCCCTGCTCAGTGAGGTATGTGAGGACATACGTGAATGGATTCTTTTGGACTTGGTATCCCACCTATGGGTGACATGGATATCCACCCACGGTGTCTCCAAGGTGTCACTTTCAGCACCTCCGCTGATGCCAGCAGAGGTTGTTAAGGGGCCACTCGGGGCCTCCGGAGTCAACAGACACGTGCAGCTGCAAACACACGGCGTGTTTATCCATTTGCTGGTCGTGGTAAACTGGGCACGGGAGGTGAGGAAGTCTCAGCGTGGTCTGTGAAGACAAATGAACTCACACAGAGTTTTATTGGACGACTGGCTGAGAGCTGAGAAACAAGCGAAGGGGTCGACTGTCAAGCTCAACTATTTGTTTGTTCTCAGCATTTTGGGGGGGGTCGTGTCCCATCACTCACAGAAGCAAAGGCACGACCAAATCAAAAAGGTTCAAAGCGTCCGATTGGTTGCAACTGCGACAGCGCACCACCAGATGGCGCTCCAGCTTCATCTTTGTTGAAGATCAGACTTGGAAGAAAGAAAGAAGTGGTAAAGGTTGACCTCCACCTGGTAACATCAGAGGAGATCATGCACAGATCCAATTCAGTTCAGTTTATGTTGTATAGCCCAAAATCATACTACAAATTACAAATTTTCCTCAGAGGGCTTTACAATCTGTAGACATACGACATACGACATCCTCTGTCCCGGGACCTAGATGACTGTCTTAATACAGTGCAGTTCTTAGATTATGAGTTTACAAAATGTGCCATACAACCTCAGTATAAATACAGATATTGTGCTTTTACATACTCTTAAGTCTGCCTTCAAGGGGTCATAAATCGTAAGATAATAAAAGCACGTGGATTCTCATTTTATTTATTTGCTCCTGTACAAATATACTATTGAAATACATAAATCAGTGTGAAATCATCGCTTCCTAACTAAGGGTGGGGGTCCATGTTAACCATACTGGCTATATCAAATATTAATGAGGACATATTTAGATCCTTTACCTGATATAACAAATACAAAAGTACTCCCTTATACTTTTGAGTAGCATAAAAGAAGCAAAAAAAAAGCTTATCAGAAGGTAAAGTACTCATTATGAAGTGTCAGGTATTAACATGCAAGAAGGATCACACTATTTATTTGCTGATCATTTGTATATGTTAGATAATTATTTGTGATCAATAAGTGATCTAGATGGATGTTAGGGGTGTAATGTTTTATTTTAATATAAGGAAGAAGTAGGAGCAGTACTTTGTGTTTTCTTTCCACCACAGCTGTGAATATGATGCATTTAATTAGCATAATTGTAATATATATCACTGGCACAATCAAGTCCTAAAGGTCTGCGTGTCGGACCCAGTTGGGTCTCGTCCCGTCACGATCTGCCTGGTGACTCGATATGAAAAGCACTGGGTCATGATTATTAATATCTCAGCATCACGCCTCTCTCTGGCAGGAGACACGCCAGTTGTTTACCAACACTCTGTTATGAGGGAGTCGTCAGGGGAGTGTAACTTCAACCGCGAACACTTTTTTTTTTATTGGGCACTGGGAGCGCACGCACGCACTCACACGCACAGCGTCGGAGGCCACGCCCCCACCGAGCGGGGCTCGTTAAAAGGCGGCAGTCCTTCAGGCTGCAGGGTTAGTTCAAGACCTTTTGTACACAGGAGCACCGAGTGGGACTTTACACTCAGGGACGTCAATTATATGAAATATACAAGACTGATTTTAGGATCATCTCAAATCTGATTACTGGAATAATGAAGTCTCCAAAACTCAAACCTCAAGGTAAATATACGTTTGTTTTATTCTATCCTGTATTTGTTTCATTGCTATAAACATCATACATACTTTCTTGGTGCTGTTTGCTTTTACTGTCACTATAGGTTCATACCTAAATAACGTTTATGTAGGAGGTATGTCAATATCCTACAATATTCCAACAGGTTATCATTAATTATGATATGCCTTTAATGTGGTTTGCAGGACCCACCATCACCCTGAATGACAAGCCACGACCAAAGCGAGGAACATTTTCAACTTCTCAATTTGATTTAATGAAAATATGGCACCTAGGTTTGAACCTGAGATAGTATCACAGTATGCCAAACAGAAATATTCCCTTTCACACTCAATTAAAAACCCAAAAGTGCTTCTTAAGGATACAAGGTAATACAACACACATAATAATGTTATAACTTCAGCCTTTTTGAACATAACAAAAAAAAGGTTGGGAATGAAGCAAACTATCACAAATAGTCCGATGTGTAAACTCACGCAAGTAAAGTGTGTTGTGAACGCAGCATTGAGGAGTGTGTGAATATAATAATTGAATAAATTGCACTCTGCCGCATTAAAAAATCCCTTCAAAATAAAAGCACAGGATTTTTTTTTTTTTTTGCCCATGTAAAATGACCGTCCTGACGGACTGAAAACGGGTCGCAAATGACTGAAAACGGGTCGCAAATGACTGAAAACGGGTCCGCAAATGACTGAAAACGGGTCCGCAAATGACTGAAAACGGGTCCGCGATTTCATGGCTTTCAAGCCGTCGCGCCTTGAGTTCGACACCAGTGGTCTAAAGTATTTGCAAAATCAATAAATAGATTAAAAAAAAAAAAAAACACACAAACTTCGATATGAACGCAAGAGCCGCGTGAAACCAGGCAAAGAGCCGCATGCGGTTCGGGAGCCGCGGGTTGGCCAGGCCTGCTCTAGTGGATCCAAAACTAATGTAAAGCTATTAAATGTCCTGTTTCTTTATTTTCTCTTCTCCAGCGACGTTCATCAACGAGGAGGATCTGAACGACGTGCTGTGCGAGTTCGACGCGGTGATGGAGGACTTCACGTCGCCGGTGGAGAAGCGACACTTCAGGTACGACGAGCACCTGAAGACCATGAAGAGGAGGAGCAGCGCCAGCGTCAGCGACAGCGGCATCAGCGACTCCGAGAGTGAGTCTGCGCGCGCTGTGTGCGTGCATGTGTGCGTGCGTGCGTGCGTGTGTGCGTGTATTCAGCACATGTATGGGGAGCATTGTCCATCGCTCCCCTGGTGGGCTTTTGTTTTCCAATAGAAACACAAACTAATCACATGTGGCGATCTTAAATTTGTAAATTGGGCAATAAAAAAGTGCCCACTTTGTTATCAAATATAAAATATATAACCCAAGAAGCCTCATTTATGTTGCTTCTCCACAGTCAGCGTTACTCCTTCCTCTGCAATACCTTCGTGCGCAGCTTCTTATCACGTGATGGTGCCATTGAGCGCGCAGCAGTGGGAGACCTTCAAACTGTTGCGCGTGCACCCATGCACGTATATGCTCTCACGCACAATTACGTGTAAGAGAGAGAGAGAGAGAGAGAGAGAGAGAGAGAGAGAGAGAGAGAGAGAATCCTTGATCATGGTCCAGAGATTTGAGCATCAGATTAAGCTCCCGCTGCATATTTTTGGCACACCCACGCGCCCACATTGTGGCTCCTTATCTAAAGTTGTACTGGCATATTACTGTTGCACTCCAACACTGTTTTAAAAAGTCTGCCTCAGCCAGCTGGAGCGCTTTGGCCTCCGGCAGCCCTCTTACCAAAATGATATAGCTCTCAAATGCTGACACGCAGAGAGAGAAAAATATAAAATGCGTAATGCAAAGATAGTTTGGACCTCCACAGGGAGACGTGGAAAGATCCTTCAGTCTTCAGGACAGGAAACATGCAGGATTCCAGAGAGTTTCGGGCACTATTGCCAGACACCAGTTTGCGTAATGACTCTGGGTTCCAGTGGTTCTGCCAGAGCATCATCGCAAGGCGCACTAATCCAGCTCCAGTAAATGGCATGACCACATAAACCACTGAGGATCTTGCATTAGGCAACATCCGCGATGAAAGCGGAAGAAGGAGGGGGGGTAGGGGGGGGTCCAACTCTGTGAGCTTCGTCGATTCGCTCAAGGGATCAGATTCCTGCGTGAGCCCCGTCCTCTCCATGGCAGTCTGATGAAGAGGGACCTGTCCCGCGCAGGAGCGGCCTATTGTGCTGCGGCCTGATGGATGGGCCTGCAGATACGACTCTCCAATCCAACGTCGGAGTGAGGGGCAGAGATAGAGAACGGAATATGCGTGTGCATGAATGAACACTGGGAAATGAGAGGGAGTCGTATATGTGTGTGTGTGTGTGTGTGTGTGTGTGGCCGGGTGCTCCCCGCTGTGTGTTCAGCGCTGAGTGGTGGGAGTGGTACGGGTCAGAGAGAGGGGAGCAAGTAAGTGGTCGACATCTGAGACGCTGTTCAGGTCCGCTAGAGTTCTGCACAGAGAGGAACGCGCTCACAGGAGCATAAAGTGCTGCCTAATCTGCTTTTTGTCACACACACTTACTTCAGTGTGAAGATATCTTGGACAAGGAGGTTGAGACTTTTAGCAAGATGCGACACTTCTTCTACCAGATGGGACTGAGAGAAACGGTTGCTTTTAATGAACGAGACGGAGCTAATTCTAGCTGCTCTTTCTTTCTCCCTCGTCCTCCATTTCTCACCAGGCAGTGAAAATATGTTCCTGTGGGTTGGCATACGGACTTGGCAGAATCAAAGGGGCCATTATATCCTTTATGTAACCGTTTAGAGTTTGGGTGGCACGTGGGAGTCGGAAACAGCGTCCGGACAGGAACGTGGTATCCGACTCAGAGATAGATGTTGCTCAAGGGCAGGGAGCGGGTTGCATGACCTCAGAGACCTCCATGCCCAAGAGGCAACCTGCTCTGACGCTGGCACTAACCGCCACCATGGAGATTCAGGCGCATTTGTGAAAATTACACATTTTTTTACTTTTAGGGTTGTCCAGTGGAGCAGAGCAGAAACTTCTACTCATGGAAATGTTTCTGCTCATATTTTCTTTTCTTGGACAACAGAGTACAATCTGCCTTTGTCTAAGTATTTTGTTTGTGGGTGTGTGTGTGTGCGAAATACTAGCACACGCATGTGTGTGTGTGTGTGTGTGAGAGGCGATAGAGTGTCATGATTGCACCCCGGAGCTGCTTTGTTGTTGTTGTTATTTTTATTTACACCTCACACACTTAATATGCACATACATACTTGCACTCTTGCACTTCTACTGTAAGTTAATTTAAATCATAAAATTAATACTCTGTTCTTCTTTCTTTCATCCAGCTATTTTATTGTTATTTTATATTTATTTTTACTAGTATTATTATTGTATATATCTTATATATCTCTCATCCCTGTTGTTTTTATATCTTATCTTATTTTATGTGTTATTGGCTGCTACTCGACACGAAATTTCCCCTTGGGGATTAATAAAGTATATATTCATTCATTCACTCATTCTCCACTGACACATATCAGATCTGTGTATGTGTGTGTGTGTGTGTGTGTGTGTGTGTGTGTGTGTGTGTGTGTGTGTGTGTTACATGATGTACCCCGAAAAAGTGAACGTCCATCCTAATGAAGTTGTTCCTCATGTTCTTTCTCTTCCTCTCTCGACAGGTGCGGGGTCGCTCAACAGAAACAGCTTCAGCTTCAGCGATGAGAGGCTGAACTCCCCCACCACCAACTCACCCCCTCTCATGTCACCAAAACGTGAGCTGCACTCCTCATCCTCACACCCCGAAAAAGTCAAAATAAACCCCTTTATACACTGCAATGCAGACATGACTCAGCGACATGTTTATTTGCTTTGTGGGATTGAATCTGAATCTCTTTCTTTCCATCGCAGCCAAACTCGGCGACACTAAAGAACTGGAAGACTTCATCGCCGACCTTGACAGGACATTAGAGAGTAAGTGCTAATGCGGCCCACGCTGTCAGAACCTCTGATGCCGCCCAGCTAGCCGGGATTAACAGCAGCGTTTGTTCCCTATGTCAGCTATGCTAACGACCACTCATAAAGTGACACGGGAGCCACTCCCCTCTGGGTTTCTAAGAAACGAGGATGTGTCAGGACCGTGGAGGGGGGCGGGGCCGTGTTAGGTGGACCATGAGGCCTCTGGGGTTACACTGGGAGGATGGGGGGGGAAGGCAGCGTGTCCCTTTTCACCTGTCAGTCAACTTTGAAGAGCGGGCAGTCGACTGAGCTTTGTCCCGCCCTTTTATCCCGGAGCCGTAACCCGAGAAGGCAATAGGCCACAGATTGTCGACATACACGACTAATCTCGAACCTCTTCTTGACTACGAGGCTTTTTTGAGTGTTTGAACTTGCATCCCACCATAAGGAATGTGCGCCGGTGCAAACCTGGAATGGGAATTCCAACCGTACATTTGTCAGGAATGGAATGAGACAGAAGTTGTGTTTCTTCCTTCCACAGCTCTGCTCTGCTCTGTTTTTATTTATTTTGGGCCCCTGAATGTCCGTCTTTCACAGCTCGTCCTGCAAAAAAAGCTGGACAAAAAAGCCCCCCTCCTCTGCCTCCTCGTTAACCCCGGAGGTTGACGCGTTTATCAGGGCCAACCGGTGTTTACGATGACCGGCCGCGTAAAACAGAGCGTCCGCCGCTCTGAGAATAGAGCTGGCAACCGAGGAGCCGTGGAGTCCCGTTCTAATCACGTCTGTCTGTCTCCGTCTCTTCTCAGGCATGTGACGGGGAGGCCCGCAGTCGTCTTGGAGTGTAGCCACGAGGGAGGGAGTGGATGTCTGGACTCCCACTTTGAGCAGCTAACATGAGTCCGGCCCCGACACAGAAAACCACCCGACAGGATACAGCCGGTTGGCACGGCACAACTCCCCAGTGGCTCCACCACGGCAGCAGGTCTAGCCAGCGCCCTCCTATAGTTAACCCAGCAGTGCTCTACTGACTTCAGGCCACCTGGCTTCTGGACCGCACGCCGGGGCCCAGTTGCATTGTAGGGGAACCTGAGGACGAGAATACTTCAGCGGCGATGATGTAATGAACTCCGTGAAATGTTGTGAGGACGTGGAATATATGCTGCAAAGAGTCACTGGGACATGTGTTGCCCCACAGACCAGGTTACACTCCCTCAAACTAAACTTGAGCTGGAAGAGTATTTAAAAATGGCTTTTTATAATATAAATATATTAGTAATTTTATAGAGCTTCTTATTGTAAATTGATTTTTTTTTGGGGGAGGGGGGGAATATATTTTTATATCTTATGTAAATAATATTTGCATTGAATTCTATTCGCCTCGGTATTAACAGGATAGTCAGATTAGGATTTGACACTCGTTGACTGGAATAAAGTTGGTTACATGCTTCAATGTGAACTGAAAACTTAATCCCTGATGGAAAAAACAACAACTGGAAAGCAACATGTGTATTTAATACAGCTAATGCCTGCCGGATATGATGTTAAAGAATAAAATATTGTTCTTTTCGTAAAAGTGGCTCCTCTCTTTTATTTTTTGGGCTTCTGTCAGGTTGTTTCAGTGATCTGACTGTAATGTGCAGCTCTGTCTGGCTTTATATTCTCTCTATTTATTTTACTAGCTTTCTTTCAACCTCTTTAATGCACATCCCGCTACAGTAGCTATAGAATATCCAATAACATTTCACATTGAAACATTCATCTTTTTCATAAAGTCCCTATACCTATTCGAAAATCCAATCACACAAGAAGGTATTGATTGCCTGCGGCGGCAGTAGGTGTGGAGCTGCTGACTGGCTGAATAGGAGCGGTAACGCAGTGAGGCTCTTTGAATGACAGCTGGCTCCTCGCCGCCTCAGCACTTTATTAACCCTCCAACACCTCTTCCCCAGTGTGTGCTTCTCCTCGCTTCTCTGTGTTTTCATGCTGAAAACCCTCTGAAACGGGGCTGTGAACCGAGGCAGGCAAACCCAACAGGATCCACATTAAACTGGTACTAAAAATGAGGCATTACGTAACTATTTCTTATGTGGATGTAGTTATGTACTGTAGGAAGAGGTGGGACATTCACTTCATCCCAATAATATTATTATATTATTATTAACACTCACCCACAGACGCATCTGAAACAGACATTTTACGTCTCTTCCCTTCTGTGCTCATTCATCAACCACTCAACAACAAATCTGGTACGTATGGATCTTCCGTAGCAACGGGGTCTATTTCCAGCGGTGGAGGGAGACAGGAGGGAGCGACCCCTTTCCCGGCCCGGCAGCAGGTGTGGCTGAAGTGATCTCGTGTCTGAGGCCCCCTTGCGTCTGCTGACCACCAGGGGGTCAAAGGTCACTAACCATGTGCAGATATGCTGCTGGTTCCATGGTAGCAGTGCAGCAGGTGCAGACAGACTCGGGGCCACAATCACATGGATACTGTTCTGCTTCATGCACTTAAAGGAACACGCCAACAATGTAGTAACGCCGTTGCATAACGTTTTGGGTGCGTTCGAGAGACAGATTGGAGAAAAAAACCTGTAGCATATCTGCTACAAGTTAGTAGCACAGGTTTTCTCAGGCGATGCATTCTTGGTCTGCAGGTTGAGACAACCCTGCGTACATCACTATGACATCATTATTTTCTCAGACTTTATAAAAGCTCCTTCCAGAGACACAAAAGACAATGCACAACAGTTTTCACCGGCTTATGTTTCCACTAACTGCGCGTAAAGAAGGACATCATGGCCCCCCTTTTTTCAGCCAGTTACTGATTGCATCTGAACTGATTTGTGCTGCTGACTTTGATTTTATTTCCTATGAAGTCTGTCTGAGGTGAGTGTTTCTCACAGCTGTGCGTGGCTGCTGTTCACAGCCAGTGGATCCAGCCAGCCTACTGCCAATGCATGCCAGACGGTTAATCTGATGGCAGGAAGCTGGCATGAAGACAGCTGTCTCCGTGTTGTTTCTTCACTACAGTTGGCAGAGGGAAGCTGTGGGCACCATCACCTATCTGCACTGTTCTGCACCACGGATCGGCTGGCACTGATCTGAGAGACCGTGTTGACACAACAATGTCCACCCGCCCCCTTCCCGAGGGCAGCGGGTGGGCTGCCCCCTCCCCTGAAACAACCTCACACTTGGCAGAGGTTGGCATCTTTTTGGCAGCACGGGTCGGTCCCGTTGAAGTGTTGGCTTTGCCAGTGGACAGCCTGTGCGCTCAGGACTGGAAGTGTGGGAAAGTAGAAGTTAAGAGAACACAGTGTGGAAAAGGGATTAGGAGCAATCATATATATAGAAAGCTAAGGCGAATGAAGGGATGGGCACATATAGGTGGAGAAATGGACGGAGAAAGGCGAAAACACTCAAATCCTGCAGCCACGTGTCAGTCTTTACATCAAGACGGGCCCCTACGGGAGGCCCCTCAAGACTGCTGAAGTGGTCGCGCTATGAATAGGCCAGACAGAGACACAGATGTGTGTCCACATCACAAAGAGACGGAAATACACGCAGCCCAAATGTCAGGTTCAGCTTTCCACCAGGTCTTCACATCCCTGGTGTCCAGATGTCCTCGCTGCAGCGCAGACAGAGAGTGAGCATTAATGTATTGATGTTGGTCTCTTGTGATGTGTGCACATGACTGTAGTTTCTACATTTACAGAATCTACTGTATGTGTGCTGTTTCAGTGCTGTGAAGTGGTTGGAATCCTGACAGAAAGGGTTAAAAAAGATTATTAAAAGCACATAAATCTAGTAATTTGCCATGTACTAAATGTTCAAGGGTTTGGGAGAAAAATAAGTAGTTGATTTTCATTATCATTTATCATTTCAATATGTTGTTTCCACAGAGGTAGTGCCCACCTTAGTGGAAACAACATATTGAAATGAACTACAGGTCTAATGTTGTTTTAAACAGTATGTTGAGTGAATGCTTCATATGAACAGACAGCAACTTGCACCAAGGACCTCTGCACTCATTCCCTGACAATGACACGCTTTCATCTTTATGACTTGAGTCAAGACTCACTCAAATGAGGGTTGCCGGGCAGGTTTAGCTGTCATGGACGTGATTAGTATTGCCTCTCCCTGACCTCACATCCATTATGGGCTCCATCATCACTATCGGATTGACTTATCTATGACCCGACTGCTTATGTGTCTGATTCTGCACTGGAGCGGCTGTATTACCTATGACCCATAATACTATATTAAAATGTAAAAACAACAATGGAAGATTAACTAGATTGTAAATGCATGTCACTGCTAATTAAAGACACGTGTGTCTGTGTTAATGTCATACAACGTATGTCTAAAATTATTTATTAGCATGATGCAATTTTGTCTCATCTCCACGTTTGTATGCAAAGGCCTCACACACACACACACACACACACACACACACACACAGTCCAGTGACTGTGGCCACTGGGAAGTCTGAACAATGTGTGCGTGTGTTGGAGCAGACAGAGCAGTGAATTTACTGCTGAGGAAGTCCATGCTGCTGAACAGAAAGCTCAGTAGCAGGTGCCAGATTGTCTGCCTAAAGACTCATTACTGCAGGGGAAAAACGTGACACGTGACTTTTTGGCTTGTATTTGGTAACTAAGAAAACATGTAGAATGTGTACACTGAAAGAAAAATAAGGATTACAATTTCCAAACTGGAAAAAAACATTAAACACAGGGTGTTACGACAACATAATTAGGTCTGGGTACATTTATTATTGGACTGAGCGGTCAAATTTGGGCGGTTGTGGTCGAGTGAATCAGCAATTAATTGCAGGGTTGATTGAGGTGTTCTTATAGGTGCTCAATAGGAAATTCAGAGCATCTATTGCCTGCACTCGGTTCTCAACATGACGAAAGTTGAGCCGACAGCTCACGGTGCTAAAAGCGCTAACAACTGCCGCAGAGCTAACAGAGCTAACAGCGCAAACAACTGCCGCAGAGCTAACAGAGCTAACAGCGCTAACAACTGCCGCAGAGCTAACAGAGCTAACAGCGCAAACAACTGCCACAGAGCTAACAGAGCTAACAGCGCAAACAACTGCCGCAGAGCTAACAGAGCTAACAACTGCCGCAGAGCTAGCAGAGCTAACAACTGCCGCAGAGCTAGCAGAGCTAACAGAGCTAACAGTTCTAACCTGAGGGGGGAAAACCCCCAGTGTCACATTCAAGTTTTCCCAAACACAAATGAAGGCAACGCTCTGTGAGACATGCACATTACATTTATTTTGCTATTTGTTGTCGTATTGTATTACTCAAGTAGAGCAACATTGCAGGTTTTCCACGCGGCTGTAGCAGATCACGACAGACGGGACACGAGATGGGGAGATGTTGGAAAGCGTAAGCGTCGGGAAGAGAGGCGGTGATGTCACCGGGCTTTGAGTCGGCTGAAGTCCCAGCCAACGCTTACACATAGCTGTCTCCCTCTGCCACTCTTAACTCAGCCTGCGCTTCCTCTCAAAGTCAAAGTGGGCGCGTTTATGCGAGGAGAAATTGGGGCACTGGTGTCCTCTAAAGCACCATTTTGTTGTTAAATGTTGGCGTTACTCCTTTATTTTAGCAGTTGTGAGAAACACCTGAAGGAGAGTAAGAGACGGAAAGACAGAGAGACAAAGTCCAATGTTTGACCGAAGAAAAAAAACATTTAACGAATGTATTTTGCATTAGGAGCAGCCTGGGCGTGTACAGTATAAACCCACTATATCGGCTTTGGTGGACCAAAAGCTGATCACCTCGACTCATGTGAGTCATGCAGGACGTCTACGTGGCCGAGACCAGTTCACGGACAGACTCTGAGTCAGAGCGTACGGGCCCCAAACTGATGAGTCACTGAGAGCTTATGATACTTATGGAACTTATGATTTGTAAGTTAACTTAGCAGAAAATCTTTGTAAAGGATTAAGGAACATGCAGAAAAACAAAAAACACACTAAAAGTCAATGTGCATGATTTGCAACAACAAATAACTTTATCTATGTGATAGTGTGATGTGTCTGGAGCCTAAAATCCTCTACGGACCTTTTTCTGTGTGTGTGTGTGTGTGTGTGTGTGTGTGTGTGTGTGTGTGTGTGTGTGTGTGTGTGTGTGTGTGTGTGTATGATCCCAGATGGCTCTGTGCTGTCATGGTCCTCCCTCTTATTGTCAGACTGGACTGTCTGGCTCCCATCTGTTGTTCTCTCCATTTCCTCCCATTCATCCTTCTGTCTTTCCGCATCTTAACTGCTCCTAATGTCCCGTATTCACCTCTCCATTCCTTCACCTCATCATGTCATAGTCTGGTTAAGGAGATTGTTCAGAGACAGACCTTTTTAAGATTTATTTTTGTAGTCTAACGTTATGTCAAACAGCGTTATTAAGCTATCATGGCTCAATTGTTGAGTGTCTATGGGATCATGTAAAACAATCCACAGTGTCAGACTTAGAAAACCCCTGCTCCAGGCTATGCCTAGGCACCCTTCTTTCATATTTGATCACTGGAGGCCTCTTTCAGGGCCGTGGGTTTAGAGCTGCTGTGTGAGTTTTGCCGAGCAAAGTCAATGCAAAGCCAACTGTAAAGAAAGGACGCAAAAGAACAAACACAGGACTTTCACCCAGAAGTCAGATGTTCATGTCCCACATGAAATGCTGGTGTATTTCAGTTAACTTACATGATGTTATTCAGCTCCTTGCTGTTGCCTTTAATTGATACAGATTCAATTGCTGCATCTCACTACTGCGTTTTATTTCTTAAAACTGCACTGTAACTTTTATTAAATTTTTATTTTTTATTTAGCTTTTTGACTGTTTTAATGTTTTCTTAACTGTTTTAAATCCTGTTTTCTCTGCATTACGTTTTGATGCTTTTAAAGGTTTCATGTGAAGCACTTTGAATCGCCTTGTTGTTGAAATGTGCTCTACTTGCCTTCTTAACTTGTATGTAAGGCACTGAACTTCCGTATGTAACAAACACACTTATTTAAACCTAAACCGTCATCTTTTCCTGAGCTTCACCAAGTTCTTTTGTTTTCTAAACCTCACCACAAAGTGTTGTTGTTATGTTTTCAACATCTACCTGTCTTTGGCAAAGACCTACTCTTTTGTTGAGACCTAGTTGAGGAACCAGCACTCAATGTTAACTTTTGTTTACCACACGGGACACGAACAGCGGTGTCCTTGGTGAACGTCCTGTGTTTATTTGACCCACCTTTTAATGGACTTCCTCACTTGTTATGCTCAATATATTCCATCACTTGCTCCTCGTTTCGCTCCTCGTACTACGTAACTTGCTCTGACTTAAACACAAAAACATCCACATGCAACGTATCCGTAGTTTGCAGAAACGTACAACGACAACAACATGGCTGACCATTTCCCACTCGATAAGGTCAAAGCGGTCTTACACTCCGTGAGACAGTCTCTCTCAAAGAATGTTATCCAGTGATGCACTTTGTCCCCTCTCAATTCCTAAATGGCCCCCAGTGCAGCCACAATGAGCTCTCTCTTCACTCAATAGAGCTCTCTCTGTGGTGCACACTTATCTGTTCCAGTGGTGCCAACAGGCGGATTAAACAGAGAGAGAGAGGAGGGTGAGATGGATTCCCCCTGTTACTGTGTGCAGATGTACTTTTTTTTTTACAACAGAGACAGGGACCTTCTGGAATAACAGAACATTTCTCAGTATCAATATACAGTATCCAGCACTCAGGCAATAGAGCCCAGGACACTAGAGTGTGAGAGGTCGTAACATCCTGCAGAGGCAGTGGAAGACGAGCCGTCCTCCACGGATTTCTGTTTAATGACAACCGAAACCACACGGAGCCCCTCACGGTGCTGATAAACAACTCAGTCATGCAGCCCTCATTAAAATAATTTGTTGCTGTTAATATTTATGGCAAAATTCACCATCGTACTCTTCTTTATTATGAGGAGAGGAAAGAGAAAGAGAAAGGGCAAACGGCGGTGCGTTTTGTAAAATACGAGTAACCCTACTCCAAACACGTGTTTTTTTTTATGTCTGAGACCATTATCTGCACTCTGCACATCATTTCCCTCAGAATTCAATTAGTGTTTGTATTGATTTCCTATTTCCCAGCACACAGCCAGACACTGTTTATGTCCATGCTTTGTTTGAAAACCTGTGTACAAATCAGCTTGCCGACTTCTTCCATGTATTATTAAGCACCTCTTTGTAAATTGAATCATTCGTGAACACGCATGATAGAATTCATGATTAATTGGAAAGGAAAGAAACCAAGAGGACAATAAAAAAGCTAAATATGGATATACCCCGCAGTTACTGTCACTTTTATCATAATGTTCAAACCCTTTGACTGTGATGCTGCACAGACATTAAGTCATGCTTTGGAAAATCATTGGTCCTAAGCAGCGATAAAATAGCTATTATTAAAAGGACATAAAATATGTGTAAGTGTCCACTGATCCAAATGCATTACCATTTAATATTAATCCACATCTGCTATTACATCCGGGTGAGGAAACATTATTTTAGCGGACAAAGGCCATTGTTAATAATTAAGTCCCAACAGATGTATTCCCTCCTCCCGCTTTCACTTCTCCTCCCATCCTCCTGTGCTATCTCTCTATCCCTCCCTCTCTTTCATCCTCTTCCCCTCCTCCACCCGGCTAAGCTCTTCTTCTCCACCCTCGTCCCCTAAACTTGTCCCCGTCTCTTGTCTTTTTATACTTTTCTCTGTCTCCTGCCTGTCAGCCTTGAAACGACCTCATTTTGGAGGAGGGCGGGTCTGCGCTGCCTGCCCCGTGGCCAGGTTAGAGAGGTGGGTCAGGGTGTAGCTGGGGGCCACAGCACCGGCACCCTGTCATTAAGGCTGAGTTTACACGTGACCAGACTTTCAATGGGAACGGGACCCTGAGGGGGAAAAACCCTCACCTTAACTCAACTGAATGAAGGTTTGAACTTTCTTCTAGATTGTAGAAGTCCTCGGCCTCACGGGTTAACTCACATGCAAACACACACAATAGAAATGTCCTTAGCCATTGTTCTTTTAACATGTAGAGGTATGACTGAAATCTCATCCATCTACAAGGTTGGAATGAGTATCAACTGGAAGAAGCAGATAGAAATCAAGTCAAGCGTATGTTCAGAAACAAAATCTGCGGTTACATATTTTAGATCCTCATGAAAGATTTTGACATAAAGCTAAGGTAAATGTTAATGTGAATCACTCTTGACTAAACTTTAGTCCTTGAAAGCTCAATAAAATACACCCATTCAAGAACATGAATTTTGCCCTCATTTCCTGACTCATTCTGCATTAAAAAAAGAAAGAACAACAAACAATAATACGCTGACTCAAGATTATTCCAGTCGAAATGTTATATTCTGTGAATATATATTAGCATGAATGAATGAATATATACTTTATTAATCCCCAAGGGGAAATTTCGTGTCAAGTAGCAGCCATTTACACAGAAAATAAGATAAGATATAAAAACAACAGGGATGAAAGATATATAAGATATATACAATAATAATACTAATAAAAATAAAGATAAAAATAACAATAAAATAAAATAGCTGGATGAAAGAAAGAAGAACAGAGTATTAATTTAGGAATAAAATTAAATTATATCGCTGATCATTCTTTGTGGTGATACCACAGATAAAGAACCCTTTACAGATACCATTTTAACATTTGGTGATATAACGTAATACTTCTTACAGACAGGTATTGGGGGAGCAGTTTCTTCAAAGCACTTGTGTCAACACTTCAGCGTTTACCTAAAGAGTTACTCCTGCAACGGCCACCTCGGGGCAAAGTTTCTGTTCTGTCCCAGACGGCGGGAACCTAAAAGGAGTCTGTTTCATTTTCAGGAGCGCCTGCAGGGCATCAGTGAACCCCCACCCTGCATATACTGCCCAATACACCGTCCTCTCTTTGACAAAGGATGCGCTTTCTTCCCATGCTCTGTCCACTCTTGCCCAGATTGAGTGTTTAGTGTCCTTTTTCTGAGACCATAAATTAGAGTGCATTGGCTTTTTTTTTTAAAGTGCATGTGTTTAAATGGTAGATCTAGTTTGTTCTGTTTGAGTGTGACCCCCGCGCTCCTCGTCAGTTATAAATCACTCACCGCATACTGGGATTTTTCCCTAAATGCAGCAGATTTCGCAAAATGCACCTTTCGCCAGCTGAGGGATAATAAATTACTGTCAAATTAAAAACATTTAATGACCTCTGTTGTAAAAGTTGAGATCTCTATCTGACATCTTGTCCTCCCTCAGCACAAATAAAGCGGGCAGAGAAAGTTCCACAAGGGGCTTTAACAAGACACTGCATGCTCCCCGTCCTCTCTGAACTCTGATGAACGTGTTTATGATGAACTGAGAACTACGTGGAGTTTAATGAGCGGAGCGGCCGCAAGTCAAAGCAAAGACGGCACAGAGGAATTCCTTTAAAGGAAATCTGCCAGTACAGTGAGATTATTTCCACCAATTCCCAAAACAAATTGTCATGTTCCAAGAATGGTGGTGGGTGTTATAGTTAGTTTCCTGAAACAAGACAGCAGCTCATTGCACGAGTAAAATATTGACTCTTCAGGACAGTGACAAGAGATTACCCCTCTCTAATATCTCAATAGTAATATTTTGGTGTTAAACGCTTAAGCCGTCACCTCGTTGCAAGGACGCTAGCAGCACTTTCAGTACAACCTGCGCCAAATGCGCTAACAGAGCTAACAGTGTACGGCAACAACGACGTGAGCTAGCCAGTGGGGCATGCTATGTGCAGTGTTGGGGTAGTTAGTCAGAAAAAGTAACTAGTTACACGTTACTAGTTACTTCTGAAAATTGTAACTCGATTACTTTACTAGTTACTGCATTTGAAAAGTAACTTCACTACTAGTTACTTTACTTTCCATTTTTTTAAGCAAATGTCCAAATTAACTGCAAAGATACATGGACAAACATCAAGGCCCTTTCATCACTTTATTTTCAATTTTCAATAATAATTTATTATTATTAATTAATATAATTTCCAATAATAATAATCGCGCGAGTCACACGACACTTCCTGCATGAACAATCTACCGTAAACGTCGGGTTACGAGCCGCTACTACCTTCGGTCAGAGTCCCCGTTAGCTCCCCGTTGTAGCCGGCTGGGGCTCCTGCTAGCGCTCCGTCACTTCCCCGCTAACTTCTGCTAGCTCTCCGTTAACTTCCGCTAGCTCCCCGAAAACCACCGAAGGTAGCGGGACCAGGCTCGACACCCGACTTGGGCAGAGGGGTCGCGGGCAGTAGCAGCAGCAGCGCTAGCTAGCAACTTGTTGCTATCATTCATGCAGGAAGTGTTGTGTGACTCGCTCGCCACTAAAAGAGAACTTTTCGGACTGGGAAAAATGGCTTGGGTAACGCAGGAAAGCGCGTTTCTGAGGTCTAGTAAAGTAGTGTAGTTACCAATATTTTTAGTGTATTGCGTTACTTTACTTCGTTACCTAGAATAGTAATATCGTTACTGTAATCTGTTAATTTGTAACTTGTTACCCCCAACACTGGCTATGTGCTAACATGCGCTAAAAGCATGTAGTTGTTTGCTAAAGTAGCCTAATCAAGTTTCAGGCACGTTTCATTGCTGATATAAAAGACGTGAATGTGTGATTTTTGTCATGAATCGAAACCTACGAGCTAATTCAGGCAGCTACACTCACATGGCATACTCCTCTCACTGCAGCGTACAAGCAATGCTCCCTTGAGGTAGCAAACAAAACAGAAGTTTTGCTCCGGCTGTGTCAGCTGGCAGCGAAGGAAAGCTCATTCAGAGAGGCATTTCCTGACTGCTGAGGTAATTAGGCCCATCGAGCCCCAGACACACAGGAATAACCGAAGCTAACCGCGGCGATGCTAATTAACCCTCGTTAGGGCTCTTTCTGCTCTCTCTTTGTGCAGGTCGCCAACATGTATTCAACAGAGTGAAACCGGAAATCCATATCCTGTGTTATGTCAATTTCAAGGCTGCAAAATAATATTAGTGACTATTATTAGATGAGAAGAAATCATCAGAGACAATCATCTGGGTGATGATGTTAACTTAAAAGGGAGGCGGGGAGAGAAAACATGTTCCCTTTATTCCAAAACAGGTCCGACTCCGAGCCTCAGTGGAGTAAAGGTCAGGACAGACACATACATACATCTGTCCCCTGTGTTGTCTTGAAGAGGTATAATATGAATTCTGTGTTGTTCTTTTTTTAGCGATACATCGGGACAAAGGCTTACGGTTCATCGTAACTCGAGGAGAACTGGACCATTCGGCCTTCGTCTCTCACACAAGCTCCCTCTCCACCTGCCAGAGTTTCGCTGAATCATTGGTCCTCATTATGGTCATTACCGCTGCCCATCCTCAGGGCTGTTGTTGGGGCGGATAAGCTCTGGGCTTAGACACTGTCTGCAGGACGCTACAGATCTGAGGTCAGCGGCTACAACTCCACCCTGGGTCTGTGCTCGCGGGGTAAAAAGAGAGACAATTAAAAAAATAAAAAAAAAAATCTGTTTGCATCAGTTCTTTTCTTCCTCACTCGTCAAGACAGTAATTGCTGAAGGAGAGCTTTGTTTCTATTGGTCGGAGCGAGCAGCATTATCACATTATCATCTCTGACATTCGCTGGCATGCAGCTGGAGGAGAGGGAGGGGAGGAGAGGGAGAGGAGGGAGGAGAGGGAGGAGAGAGAGGGGAGGGAAGAGAGGGAGGAGAGGCATGAACAGAAATCTGCAAAACAAATCT
This sequence comes from Taurulus bubalis, assembly GCF_910589615.1. Taxonomy (NCBI): domain Eukaryota; kingdom Metazoa; phylum Chordata; class Actinopteri; order Perciformes; family Cottidae; genus Taurulus; species Taurulus bubalis. Next base: position 5,138,614 of record NC_136603.1, on the reverse strand, counting down.
GTCTGCTGAACACACCAACAGCATCACCACCAGCAAGCAGAACTGCTGACAAACACCAGTGACAAACGGAAAAAAATGAAAAAAAGGTTTCCGCTGTCAGTTACAGCCCGTAGTCATGGCAACGGGCCTCGGGGGACAGATGTGTATGTGCACAGTCAGCAGGTTTGCAGCATAGTGTCACGTGACTATGAACCGACGTGTGCACCATGTCTGACCCAAAGCAAACAACACAACTGTCAACTAAAAACACTTTTAATAAGCAAGGAGGGAATGTGTGGAGATCAAGGAGTCTCAACACAAACAACCACTGTGAGCAGATGTTAAATAGTTACTAATAACTGGAATATATGTCCGTATTTAACAACTTTAGTCATGAATCTTTGCTTTTATTTACAGATTGTTGAATGTGTGTGCAAGAATGTGTGTGCAATGTTGCATTGAAGTGCAGGTGGAAAACTGTGACTCTCGGTGCGGTTTATTTGTACGTGGAATGGAAAGTGCATCTGTTAAAAGAATGAATTAGTCACTACCCGTCATACACTTTATTTGTGGTTCATGAAACATGCATTTATTTCACCAGAATTGAGAGAAATAAATAGACTTTCCCATCCAAGTGTTCTCTTTTTCCTGAATGAAGGGTCTAAACAAATATGCAAGTTAATGCAATATCCAACACAGCGTGTCAAGCACAGTTTCAACATTCAGGGAAGATTATAAAATATTATCATTATTTTTGTCTTAAGACAAATAACACACACACACAAATTAGATATTTTTAGTCACATTTATTAATGATACTGGGTTTTTGTTTCAAATGTCGAAGAAATTTGATTTGGGGATAAAACTGAATCTCACAAATAGGATCACAATATATATCACATCTTCGCACAATAAACAGCTTGTGTAACAGTCACGGGCGCACACACACAACGCATTGTTTCCCGGTAGTCAAGGACAACATTATTATCATATCAGTGCTGACCACAGGACCGCTCTGAAACCACATCCTCTGCATGACGTAAGACTGTAAGAAAGTGCCTGAATGGGAAGTATTAGTAATGGAAGATTCACTGTCTCTGACGTCTCATTCGGATGATGGACACTATTAGGCTTTACGGATAAATGTGAGTGTTACTTTGTGGAGACAGACTTGGGGAGAGTTAAAACAAGGAGTCTGTGGCGGCAAGTATAATCAGAAAGTGGTGAGAAAACCAACGATGCCAATACCAAGGGAAGGTTTTCCATCCTTGTGTCTCTGTTTTCATTATGCCATGCAGACACACACAAACACACGGCTAACTGGATCTGAGTTAGCCATCTGGGTAAGCTCTCATAATTACAAATGTTCCACCTCAGCCAGGCTAAGCTTACCTGAGTTATTCAATAACCGAGCACATGGTTTCAGCTGACAGAATGACTTTTCCAGTGAGGCTCTATGTGTTAATCTGTTGAAACTTTAACTGTCTGGCAATGACAGAGAGAAGCACATGCAGACTTCTCAAGCAGCAGAAGCTAACCTTCAACACTTAGTGGTAAAGATTTAACTGCGTCAACCACAAAATGTGTTTCGGTTGCATTACCGGTGACCATTTTCCCAAGCCTTGTCAGACTGATTTTCTGCACATTTGTTTCGGTCGATGCTCATGTCACATATTTGTGTTCCCAGGCCATGGTGGGAAATGTGACCGCGTTCAGGCTTTTGCCAACGATGAACTTCTACATGTATTATGGACAAGCACAAAAGTCTGGAGAAAAACAACAACGACACAACTCAGACTCAGATCGGGTGCCCCAGTTGCATACAGTAAAGACTCCTAGATCAAAATGGTACCTTCCACTAATGCTGATTTTCTTTCTTCTCCTTCCTCACTCGAGAGGTGACATTTCATGCACACAAGGACCCAGTTTTTGGAGCCAGGACAACAGGAACCCCTCCTTGGACGACCACCCAGTTGGCAGCGGGACACTCTCCCAGGCTGTGCTCCAGGAAGGGGTCTTGGTTCCTCTCTCAAAGACACTAATTCATTGAGGTTTTTGAAACCCACCGCTTCAATAGGGTTGCACTCCTCCAATTGGACATTTGTCAAACAAACACAAAATACATCGGGATGCTTGCAGCCCTTGTTGGGACTCCATCGTCAATTCTCGGTGAACGATGTGCTGACGCATCGTCTTGTAATCCTCTCTTTGTTTTTCATCACCACTCACTTCCCCACTGACTGGCTGCCCGTACAGCTGCGTGTCTCCGACCTCATGTCCGTCAGCAGCCCGGCTCATAAGGCTCCTCTCAGGAGTCAACGTGAACTCAATTTGGACTTGACAAGGCAGGTGTCAGGTGGCCGTTCGCTGAGAGAGAGTGTGTGTGTGTGTGTGTGTGTGTGTGTGTGTGTGTGTGTGTGTGTGTGTGTGTGTGTGTTCAAGGTGTGCCAGACCCAAGAGGGATCTCTTTCAGCCCAATGAGACCAGTGTCTCACTTTCTCTTTTCTTTTACCACACACACGTTCACTCCACAGACTGATATTAAAAACCAGTCAGCCCCCCCCCCCCCCCCCCCCCCCCACACACACACACACACACACACACACACACACAGTGATTAGTGGACAGTATTGACTCTGGACTGTTATTCCTGCCTAATGAATCTGCCATAAAACTTTGGAACTGCCGCCAGCTGTTTGTCTAAACCAGCACAGGGGAATTGTGTGTGTGTGTGTGTTTGCATGTGTGTGTGTGTGTGTGTGTGTGGTTAGTGCTCACCCACAGACACAACAGTGTTGGGGGTGATGCTTTCCTCCACGTCTGCGATGCATCTTGCTGTATGTTTTCAGGCTGAGGTCTACTGACCACATCATTACGTGACATCATGCTCCTACATGCAACATTCCTGCGCTGTGATCACACTTAGAACATACGAGCCGGCGTCAATCAACCCTGCAGCCAAATGAGCACACGCTCCTGTTTTCATGCGTTTCTACTGTTCAGACACACACACACACACGGTGGAGTCGGCCCCGTCTGCTCCGTCCCGCTGGGTCGCCCCGAGATCAGCAATCAATCCCATCGACCGGCCACTGTCTCCCCGAGGTGTCCCTCTGGGGTCTGTGCAGGGGTCAACCAGAGACACACTTGTAACACAGGGTCCGGACTCAAATGTGATGACATTGGCTGAAAGTAACCCAACAATAGTTTTGCACGTTATGAATCACCAGTTTCTGCAGATTTTTTTCCCCCCACAATTGCAGAAACTGTGACTGACTCATACGGTATCTGAGGGCAAACAATAAGCAAACAGCAACACTGACGAATGCATGTAGTCTAGACGTCTTATCTCTCCGCTGTAATCATACGGGGCTTTTTTGGAATAGGCAGACCAGGTGTGCATTATGTGTGTGTGTGAGCGTTAAAGACTAAAGAGTCACTTTGTCATTGCAAATCCATGGTGATAAACAGTGTGTCAATACAGCAGCGTGGTACAGGAAGCAGGGAAGGAAAGTGGAACAGACAGTCTATGTACTTACCGCTGCACATGAACTCTTTCCATAGGCCAGACGTGTAGGAGTGTAGGGGAGTCATATAACGACGCAGCTGAGTAATAATCGGATTAATCTTCATGTAAATGCTTTGAGCTGGTCGTCTGACTTGACTGCCATTTGATGAGATTCAACATGAGAGCGGTTGAAGGTTTTGAGGAATTCTTTAAACGTAAACTTAAAACCTACCTATTCATCCCGGCCTTTGATTAAGAACAGTGTATGGATGTGTGGGTGTATTTTTTATTTTCATATATATTTTCAACATTATTGGAATTACTTATTTTATTGTATTTAAATTGAAGAAAAATGTATATTTATGTTATTTAATGTAACACTTTTTTTATTTATTTTTATTAATCTAGTTTTTATTTCACACTGTTTTACTACCATTACTGGTTATGATAGCTTTTATTTCAATTGTATTTGTATCACGTTATAGTCTTCTGTGCATTCGCCTAAAATTCGTCTTTTCTGTTGTTTTGTTATCTTATTCCAACGTGTCAGCCATCTGTGAAGCACTTTGACCTGCACCGACCTGCATGAAAGGTGCTATACAAATACAGTTTGATTGATTCTAACTTCCACGAGTCAGACGTACCTTCCCTGGAATAAAGTCCTCCATCCCTGAGTCTGTCTGAGTGGATGGATCCTTACAAAAAGTGACCATGAGAGTGAAGCTGAAGTCTCTCAGAACACATAATAACACACAATGCAGTTACTCCATTAGCTTGTCTTATCATACAATAATTACACCCCCTAATCTTTTCTCTGATATAAGCATGGGTTATGATTTAAGCTAAAATTATAGCTTTAATGACCATGTATCTCCAAAATTTTCCAAGCTAAATCAGTCCTGTTTTGCAACAGTGTATTTTTCAGATGATCCAGAGGAAGTTGATTTAAACCACGTTTAAATGTCTCGCCCCGTCAAGGAGACTCTTCAGCACCGACACAGCCAAAATAAAGTTACATAACCCGACACAGGAAGCGGCTCGAGGACAAAAGTCCCCACCTGAAAGGTTAGAGTGGTGATTAATCAGCACAGACAACCGGGCAGTTATCAGGATTTATTAGAATTTTGTACATTACTTTGACACATAATATAACAATGTACAATTAAATAAGACTATAAAATGTATGTGATTTTAATATACTGATTTGCACACTTGTGATGCTTACATACGATTATGAAGTCTCATACATGACATAAATGTCGACAGAGAAACTACATGTCCAGTTTTTAATAATCATCATCAGAGAGAAAGGGGGCCAAAGGGAGAGGGGAAGTGGGTTAATAAAAACGAGGACATCCCTCCATCCGAGAGGGATCGATGGAGACTGATGTTAGATGGGCTGTTCTATTGATCCCATGAGTCCGGCCTAGTGGGGCTCGAACACCCGACTATCACAACCAGGGGCGAAACCGATGCGGTGTTGGATGCACGAGGCTGCAAGGCGAATTAGACTGCACAGCATGTCGTCACCGAGCACAAACGCAGGCCTGTGTGCACTTAATCCCTTAACGAGCACAACACACACACACACACACACACACACACACACACACACACACACGGTCAGAGCCTGCTAATGTTGTCCTTGCAGGGGTAAAGGTGCTTGTGTGAGAAGGAGGAGGTGGGAGGTCTGGCGATGAAAGGGGATTTCGGATTCCCGGCAGGACTGAGACGAGGTCCGGCAGCGAGGAAGGGGAGGGGCTTGTGCATGTTGTCATAGATGCTGCAGGAGAGAACACACACACGGACACACACACACACACGCGCGCACAGAGCAAGGGGTTGCGCAACAGTGGCTGCCTTTTAAAGAGCGTGCGCAGTCAGGTGGGGGGAACTTCCCCGGTCACAGTCCCAGCATTCCTCTGGAGCAAAGTTACTGTCGCTCGTCACATCCAAGTGAAGTCAGGTGGTTCCTTCCTGCGTGTGTGTGTGTGTGTGTGTGTGTCCGTGTTCTGTGTGACGGACGATAAATGGGGGAGGAAGTCCAAAAGGAGTCGGGGCGGCGTTTCAAGTTCACGACCCTCCCTTGTCTGAGCAAACGTCGCTCGCCACCCAAAACAGGACGGAGACGAATGCGGCGTGTGCGTCAGCGCGGTTGGCCGGAAACTAAAAAAAAACACACAACAACCCCGCGTTTGATCCCCACGCGGGGTGTGAGACAGACTCCAGGCATTCGTAACGTCCCTGTTGTTACCAGGACAGCGCGTCTCTTTTTGGAGAACACACACACACACACACACACACACACAAGATCACAGGCTCATTATAGACCACACGCCCCTCGTCCTAGAGGGACACGACAGAGCCGCTGTCACGCCATCGCAACTGAAGGCTTCTGTTAAAATAACACAAACACGAGGAGAATCCTCAGGACTGATACAGCTGAAATCAAGTGGGATCATCTGATCCAGAAAGTGGGTTGAGGTCACAACCTGGCACTCAAAAGTCCGACGAACTTCCGAAAATCTTAAGGTTTTGAATGCGTGAGATAAGAAGTGAGTGTGTGTCTGTGTGTGTGTTTGTGTGTCAGTCTTAGGCATTGGACAGCATCGTAGATGTGAAGATCTGCTGCAGTATTTGGGGGATCTGCTTGGTGTCCATGGCAACGAAGGATCGCCCTGCTGGAAGGGTCTTTTGGAGTCTGAGGAAACACACAGAGAGAAGTTTGGGACTGAGCTTCGGCAACAGAACCGTTTCCCAAAAAGAGAGAAAAACAGACTTGTTTGTCTGCTGTGTGCATCGGTACGAGACAGAGTACTGCGTGTGTGTGTGTGTGTGTGTGTGTGTGTGTGTGTGTGTGTGTGTGTGTGTGAATGAAAGGGCTGTCACTCACATGGAGGAGTGTAGGAACAAGACAACACAGCCTCATTTAAGCTCTTATATTTAAACACCTGATGGCATTCTTTCTTTCTTTGTTCTTTCATCCCCCCCCACTCACTTACACATTCCTCTTGTTCATTCAGTAGGTTGTCCTCTACACGAGGACACACACACACACACACACACACACACACACCCAGCAACAGGGATGTACACTGTCAACCATAGTTATTACGTAACTCTATAGCCTCCCTGTCACTAAATACCTCTGCGTGACAAGTGGATATATATCATCTCATTCCTGTCCTCACAGTCGCACTTGAACCTCATAAACTGAATATAGTTTGAAGCGTCTTTCAGAGCTAATTTCCATCCGACCTTGGCATCAGGAGTTAAAGAGAAATTAATCCTGTCTCTGTTTTAAAGGGTCAGAGGCTCTATTTATCTATCTATCTTCGAGATGAACTTTGAGTGGAGGGTCTTTAGCAGGATCCTTAAAAATCGTCATCACGGCTACTGTTTAAATACCCGCCATGTTGAGCTATTTGCATGAACTCCATCTCCTTGTCCCTGGTCCTCTTTCATCACTTCCTCTCCTCGCCCTTCCACCTTTTCCTCCCCCTCATCTTATCTTTCCACTAACTTCCTGCCCCCCCCCCCCCCCCCCCCCCCCCCCCCCTCCCGCCTCCTCACCTTTCGGCCTGATCTCCGAGGGATCCGATGAAGATGGCAAAGGCGTTGACCTGCGGGTCAGAGGTCAGGACTTGGGCGAAGCGCTCGGGCCGGATGCCGTAGCGCTCCAGGTTGGCGTCGCTGAGCACCACCACGAAGTGCTCGTCGGCCTCCTCCCGCGCCAGCGCCTTGATGCTGGCGTCGGTGCCCTCCAGAGTGTAGTCGCCGCTCATGCAGAACTGGGAGTGGGCATGCATGTTCTGCAGGGCGAGGGAGGAGGAGGAGGAGAGAGAGTTTTTACCATGTAAAGTGTCTTTTTTTAGTCTGTTTCGTGTGTGTGTGGGAACAACAGGTGTGCGGCCTGATTATGAAGGCGTACCTTCATGACTTTGAGCCTCTGTTTGTTATTCTTGGGCGCTTTGTCGGCTCTGACCAGCTCGATGTCGTAGCCGTCGCCCGAGTGGCCCACGATGTCGTACTGCGGAGACAAAACAGTCGAATGAAGAGAGCGACGGACACAAAGAAAGTCGCGTGCATCGCCCAGGAGCCGCCGTGACAACCCCTCGTATCCGTCTGTGCGGACCGAGGTGTAAAGACTCAGGTGTGTCGGCGCCGAAATGTCACACCGGAAACCTACGGAAGACGATCCGCGCTCCCAGCCGCAGTATGTTCACCCCGTCCAATGTGCACCGGCCTCCCAGGGACCACACGTCACGAGCGGAGAACATAAACCCGGGTCAGCCTGGACCCGCGGGCTCCTGTCAGCTATTCCAGGACTCAGGTATTATGTGTATGGGCCGTTTCTAATACGGGCAGTTATGACCGCGGCGGGCAGAGGTATGCGCCCGTGTGTCTCATCTGTTCTCAACGCTGTTGCCGGGTAAGAAGCCCGGGGGTGGGTTTTTTTAAATGTCAAATCTATTTTGCACTATAATATTCTTCAGTTTCTACAGTTAGTTTTTTTTTGTAAGGCAAGGCAAGTTTATTTGTAGAGCACATTTCAACAAGGCGATTCAAAGTGCTTCACATAAAACCATTAAAAGCATCAAAACATAATGCAGATTTTAAACAGTTAAGAAAACATTAAAACAGTCAAAAAGCAAAATAAAAAATTAAAGTTGAAAAAGCAAAATAAAAAACAAAAGTTGCAGTGCAGTTGAAGAAATAAAACGCAGTAGTGAGATGCACACCCATTTTCTTTTAATACAAAATCCGCAAATTCAATTCAAAATATGCATAGAATAAAATCACGAAAATTAAAGTTCAGAGGGATTTTTCCACAACATTCATATGTACAAATTTGTGTTTTATTTTTGCACATACACACACACACACACACACAGCACGGGTCTTATGAGTTATCAGATGCATTTTTATGTAAGAGGTGTTACGCAGAGGAAGCACTTACATGACATGTGATCAGCAGCATGGTGTGTGTGTGTGTGTGTGTGTGTGTGTGTGAGAGAGACACACATTGATATGTGATCAGCATAAGCTTGGGTTGAGTGTCACTTAGGGGCCAAGAAGTCTGTCTCTGTACACACAGTCGTACCCCTCCCTCTTCTCTCTCATCACTACGACCTTAATAAGTTCGTGACCTCTCAGTAACATCAGGTGCGTTTGTCCAGAGCGACTCTCACCTTGAACTTGTGCTCGTAGCTCTCCAGCGCCTCCATGACCATGCACACGGCCTCCATGGAGCGCTCCAGCCGGCCGTCCACGCCGTTGAAGCGGTACATGCTGCCCGACACGTCCACCAGCACCCGGAGGCGCTTGGGCTTCTGCTGAGGGCTGCCCAGCTGGGAACACACACGGAGAAACGCTCTCAGAGGGAATCGGCCGCGACTAATGAGTGTTTTTGGGGGGGAGGGGGGATTTTGGTGGAGCTCGCTTAAAATAACGTTCGACACAAGGACAAGATTTAAAAGCCGGTGGCAATTACCTCATTTTAGACCGACACGCCGGACCAAAAATATACAATGTTGGAAAAACATGGGATGCATATTATGGTTAGTGTGTGTTTGTATGGTTAGTGTGGGAACTATCTCTGTGCCGTGTATGTGTGTGTGTGTGTGTGTGTACTCAACCATACATGTGAAATGACTAGAAACTGTGTGTGAAGCTCAGGGTTTAATAATAATCTCACACGAACTACTGGAATGTATCGCATGACAGATAAAGTTCACAATGAAGTGTGTTAGTCTGGGAGTGTGTTTAAATATCTGTAACGACACACACACACATACACACACACACCTCTGGGTCCAGCTCTGCCCTGCGTTTGTATATCGCCTTCTCTCCGGTCAGTCCATCAATGATTTTAGCGTCGTCCAGTTCTCCCAGAGCCTGGTTCTTCAACCACTGCCGCTCTCTTCCTTTAGCCTGAAAACACACACACACACACACACACACACACACACACACATTATGAACTAATCAACCAAATAAATAAACACATTTCAAAGTCTGTCTGGGGTCAATGAGGTGGAGCAGATTGTGAAACGAGGGGAAAAGATTAAACCCAGACAGTTGTAATCCAGGCTGTCGCATTATAGACGACCAGAAAGATTTACAGACAGTACGAGTAGAGGAAAGCAGCTCATACATTTATAAACCTCACCACCATCACCTGTCCTCCCACCCATCACCTGTCCTCCCACCCACGCTGAAGCTCCGCCCCCGTTTCTTCAGAGTCAGAATCAGCGTTATGGGTTATTCTGACGTCAGTCGTACACAGAAATATAAGTTAATAAGCAGGCAAAAACAAGAACGACAAAGCTGCATGAGAGAAAACATGTGGCTATTATGTACGCAACAGTAAAGAAAAAAGAAGAAGAATATATACTGTATATGAACAATACAATCAGGAAAAAAAATCTAAAAATCATCCACTATATTTCTGATTTTTAAATAAATGTAACAATGATTTTTTTTTTTTAAACAAATAATTCATAGAGTAATTTACATATAAATCACAAAAAAACATTTGTTATCACTGACTCCATACGTGGCAGTGCACAGTATATTCAGTTCATATAGCAGTAGTATCTTTAAAGAATTATATATATTAATACAGTGTCATAGCTGTTCTTCAGCGAGTCGGCCTGGGGGCAGCGGTCACATGGGAGGAGGGAGAAGAGGAAACGCAGCATCACTTTCTCCCTGAGGAAGGAGCGCTGCTTTCAGGAACAGGAGGCGAACAAAAGCAGGAACCCGACCCGCTCCTCCCACACACACACACACACACACACACACAGGCCGTCATGTCACACTCAGCAGGGGTCTCATGACTTAACATCTGATAAGAAAGAACTTTTGCAACAACACTGTAGGTGTTCAGCCTCTCAGTGGCTCCCTAAGGAGACATGCGTCCTGGACACACACACATAGATTGGGCTGCAGTTTATTTATTTATATATGTATTTCAGAATAAAGTTTAACGAGGACTAAAGACACGACTTGACATTTACCTGAACTTGCAGTACCCCTAGTAGAGAGTAGAAATAAGGACGGTGTATCGCACTTTAATAGAAAATACTGTTTGAAGTATTAATAAAAACCTTTTTAAATGCAGAAAAAAAGTGTAACGCGCTCGTGAGTAGGCATTATGTGTACAAGCAAAAAAAACAACTAAATAGGCAAATAAGTTAAACAGGTTACATGCAAAAAATACAGACATATTTGATAAATAGCTTAACTCTCATAATGACATTAATTTGTATTGTAGACTAACAAGCGGTTAACATGGATTAAACGATGCATGTATACACAATGGTTCACATGGAAGTTTAGGGTTTTCCCATCATGAAAATGCACATTATTCCCGTCAGAGTGGTCGGGCTGCTGAGTCTTTGCTCTCTTTGCTCGGGGAGCGGTTGCATCATCTGCACAAGGTCGGTCACGAAGAGCGGTTCTATTTTTGACCATGTCGTCATCGGCTCGCTGCCATTATTCGCACCAAAAATATCTCTCCTCGCTCCGCATGACTCCCGACATGCTACGACAACCTCTGCTGAAGATCGGACTCATTTAGGGCGCAACATTTTGACTGATCTCCTACTCTGATACGTTTGATGAATTTATGCCGGGGAGCCAGCTCTTTGTTGAGCGATAAACAGAGAAGGGGTTTCCCTTCTGAAACAATACGTTTATTGAAAGCTCGCCAGCTCTGGTTATGTATATATATGTGTGTGTGTGTGTGTGTGTGTGTGTGAGAGACTCCTTAAATCACTCTTCAGGTATGACACAAATAACACGCCTGCTGAGAACGGTGTAACCTCCTCAAACGTTCAAAGCCCGTGCTGGCATGGCCGCAAACACCTGGATGGAAAACACAAACACACACACACACACACACACACACACACACGAACAAACACCCACCACAACATATACAAAGAGAGCTTCACACCTGGACAGGAGAATAATAGAGCGAGGCTTAGTGGCGGTGGTCTGTAATCATTCTTGCATGCTGCGTGATTTTCCTCTCGTCACACACACACACTCACACACACACACACACACGCAGCGAGGCATCAACACACATTATTTTCCCTAAGAAGCTCAAACAAAGGGAGGAAAATCAAACCCAAAATAATGAAATGGAGACAACATCACATCCTGGATTTTTAACCGCCACTCCCTACGCTCCAGCTTTTTCATTTCTTTTCCGACCAATCAGGATGCTCCGGCGGGACAGCGGCCCCTCCTTCCTGCCCCAGGGGTTACATGAGGTCAACCGATTGTCACCCAACAACTTGTACGACCCCACACGACCTTTGTTTTCTGAGCGGCCAGAGTCAGCTGGCCTGCATGCAGTGCTGCCTGATTGAAGAGTCAAAATGTGTTTCATCTGAATGCACAGTTCGGCTTCGCTCATTGTTCAACTAAACTGACCTGAACAGGCAGACCCGCCACGTCAAAGTTCTGTTTTGAACCAAAGAACGTTCACTGAAAATCCCAAAAAAGGTATTTAGGTTTCCAAAAACACCAAACCTCAGGATACATTTACAAAGAAACGTCCACAACTGAGTACATTTGGATCATAAATGATGTTGCGTTCCACCCAAAGTTGAAAGAATTTCCTATTAAACGTCCACAACTGAGTACATTTGGATCATAAATGATGTTGCGTTCCACCCAAAGTTGAAAGAATTTCCTATTAATTTTCTTTTTGGACCAACTGACAACCACAAAGCTGCAGAGGGAAAGATCAGAGGTAACAGAAATTGCAATATAATAAGTAACTGAGACTCAGTTAGTCCATCTGTTGTATAACACAATGAGAATAAGACACTTCTGAGAAGACTTTAATTGAGATATTTCATTTGATTATTGATTAATACCACTAATCATGTTTATATAGAAGCTCACCTGTAAGCTGTCCAGGATGATGCGCAGAGACTGGACCTGCCTCCTGACGGCGGTGGAGAAGCGCTCGTACGTGGCAGCGTCGTACTCGCTCATATCGATCTCCTTCAGCCTGAGATGAGGGCACAGAGACACACGGAGGGAGAGACGGGCGACTTCATTTGAGAGCTTTCAGACAAACTCTCTCCGATATATTCCAGCACACGGAACGCTGGATTCATAATCTTTGCGTCTGACTTTCAGCTTCAAAAGTTATTATTTTTTTTTTTTATTACCACAAAAGGTCAGATGGAGAAAGACAGAATGAGAATAGACTGAGACACCTGTGGACACCCTGACACCGGGGTCAGTGCTGTTAAAAATGGGGCTCCTTTTGTGTGTGTGTGTGTGTGTGTGTGTGTGTGTTCACTAAAACACACCTGTGGACATGACAAGACAGGTGGGCCAAGTTTATCAGCATAATCCCACTGTGCAGGTACTTAAGTATGGCTGACACAGAATCCTCCTCGGGTGTGGTAAGGGTCCTCCTGCCCTCACCATGTTTGAACTGATCAGAGAGAGGTGTGTGTGTGTGTGTGTGTGTGTGTGGGGGGGGGGAGGGTCTCCGCCAGGTGTTTGAAACTTTTAGTGCCAACCAGACCGTGACATCCACAGAGATACAGAGCAGTGACTTCAAAACACAGGGAGGGGTTGAAAGGGTGGTGGCGAGGCTTCGGCTTTATGTGTCACGGCTTGCAACAAACCTGTGTGTGTGTGTGTGTGTGTGTGTGTGTGTGTGTGTGTGTGTGTGTGTGTGTGTGTGTGTGTGAGAGATAGAGATACATGTATTGTGTAGACTGCGCTGGCATCAGCCATGCAATCACATAGACTACAAACTCCCTCAGAGGACATCCGGCGACATAATGTCTGTAACAAAACATCATCATCATCATCATCATCATCATCATCATCATCATCAAGACCAGGAATGTCGTTTCAAACATCCTAAATGAAGGGAAATAAATGAGGAAAACCCATTTTCACATAAAAGGCGCAAACCATTAAAAACTAAAATATGTTAAAAGTTCAAAGTGTGAAACCCGATGAAGAAGAAGAAGAAGAAGAAGAAGAAGAAGAAGAAGAAGAAGAAGAAGAAGAAGAATGTATCAGTGAGACAACAAGAGGGAAAAGAGTGATAATAAGTTAGACTCTGTATTGTAGAAGAAGTGAATGACACTTTAAAAGGTAAACTATGCAGGATCGTAGTACACAAATATATATATATATATGTATAGCCTTAAACCAAAGTAATCCCCCTCAATCATCTTTTTTATGTATTTATTCATTTTGGATCTTAGATTAGAGGCGTGTGAGTTGATTGATCTGTGATTATTTGTTCCTTCCGTCCCCCTGTGCTGCTGTTCCCTCTCCTGGCACACAGCGTCCCGGATCACACTCACACTTATACTTATTTTTGAGCGGCACACACAGTCTGTTCCTCTGCATTCACACCACATCGTGTCAGCCCACAGAACGGCACAGCGGAGGGACTTCCTCCACACATTCCTAGGTGTGTGTGTGTGTGTGTGTGTGTGTGTGTGTGAGAGCGTACGTGGTGAGCAGACACTCTGGCCAGTGGCCGCGGCTATTTCCTTCAAATTCCTGAAACCTCGACTTCACCGGCAGAACGACAAACACCCAGAAAGAGTTCTGCTCTTTTCCCACACAGCAGACGGAGAGACATGGACTTGTGCCGACTAAACAAACCACGGCAACAGAAGCCGTCCGCGCACGGCGAGGTTTTTCCTCTTCAAATATTCTGTTGATCCGATTTAAATCTGCAAATAGCGATGCATTGAGTGAAAAAGCAGAAATACCTGAAGAAGAATGGCTTTGTTTAAGCCGTGGCTTTCCTTTTGTCCATCGCGACCTGTAAACCCACAAGTGTAAAGCTTCCTGCCCATTGTGGCCGCCTTGCGCAATGCTTTCTGTCATAAATATAGTTCACACCAAAACAATAACAGCTTATCCAACGCTCACAAATTCTTGAGCAATGCTTTCAGTATTTTTTTGCGGGTGTGTCCCTTTTACATTTAGGAGGCTGAAGGAGACTCGACTTATTCTCATTTATTTGCTTTGTATTGTATTAATCATAAGTTTCTGCAACGCCTTGGTAGCTATATATATATATAAATATATGTATGTGTACATATATGTATGTACACACATATACTCACACTTCTCTGAACATTTCAAAATGAGGTATAAATATATATATATATATATAGCTAAGATGTCATTTTGAAATGTTCAGAGAAGTATGAGTATATGTGTGTACATGCTCTTGTGGGTGTTTCATGTTTAAGGCATACCTAAGCCTGTTTTTGCTTGTGTGTGTGTGTGTGTGTGTGTGTGTGTGTGTGTGTGTGTGTGTGTGTGTGTGTGTGTGTGTGTGTGCGCTCAAGAGTTTACAGAGGGATCATAGTTTGATTGATGCTCAACCTTAAGCTAAGCAAACAGAGGAGTGAACACACACACACACACACACACACACACACACACACACACACACACACACACACACACACACCAGTGGATGAGAACGTATGGAAAAAGCCTGACGGAGTTGACCTGTGATACGAGAAAAGAAAAACAACCTCAAGCCGCCGCCTCTGGAGGTTGTTTCACCTGCTGCGTTCAAGAGCAGTCAAGTACGGTGACATCTACTTGGAAGCCGGGTATCAGCATGTAGCTACAGGATTTGTTCCTGGGCTTAGTGGGACAACGATAGACAGGCAGAAGGGAGGGAGGGAGGGAGGGAGGGAGGGAGGGAGGGAGGGAAGGGAAGGGAGTCAAAGAAGAAGTTTAGAAAAGCAAGTGAAATGGGTGAAGACCAAGGGAAGAACACAGAAAAGAGAGAGAGAGGAGAGAGTCAGAGCGGTTGTCCTCTTGGCGTGAAAGCAGCCAGTGTATGAGAAAGGCCATGCAGGAAAGGGGGGAGGAAAGGGGGGAGGAAAGGGGGGAGGAAAGAAAGTAAAGAGAACGAAACTGTTTGAAGCAAAGGAGAACAGAGACAGCCTTCATGGTGGAGCTGGTGAAAGGGGTGCCCTCTTAACCCTCGGCTCTGAAGTAAATGTGTGCGAGTGTACACACACACACACACACACACACACACACACACACACACACACACACTATGCCCTGTGGGATCTACCATTGCGCTCATCCATCCAATCGGGGCACCGCAGCCTTTGGTTGTTTGCCCAGGATGGAGCACCATACCTGGGATGACTGAGTGACCAGGAAACCCTCACTCACACACACACATTACACACACATTACACACACTTCAGTACTAAGTAGTTTTAGAACATGTGTTAGCTTCCCACCTGTGGAGCCGACTTTCCTTTCTTTCCTTTCTTTCTTCCCCACGGGCTCACTGTGTCGTCTGCGTTTAAAAGCGACCTACCTTTCTTTGAAGGCTTTTTCCCCCATTTCGCGGGCGGCCCTGCGGACCTCTTCCGGAACTGCGTCTTTCTCGGCCTGGGACACCTGGTGGACCGTGTGTCCGGCATCCAGCCGGTAGGGGCCGCCTTTGCCCCCCAGACCCGCCGTGTCCCTGCCCCCTGCAATGGAAGACGTCCTTCATGAAGGATGAACCAATCACAGCCGCTGGACGCACTTTATGCAACAAATGACATTGACTAGTTCAAAATCACATTTCCATGACTTTTCCATGACTTTAAACCAAATTTCCATGACCAAACAGTTAGTGAAATCTGGGTGTAAACAGTAAAAAGTGAGTAAATGTAGTATTTAAACTAACAATGAGAATACAAAGCACACAGTGAACCTTAAATGACACAAATGAATGAGACAATAGTTTGATTAAAAGAATAAACATGTATATAGATGCCTGTATATATGCCTGCTTATATTTTGAGCGTCTTTCATTTAAAAGCATATTTATAATTTCAAACTCAGCGTAAATGAACGTCATGAACACATGAATATAACACATTTACATGACTTTTACTACACTTTTGGGATTTAGGACTTTTCCAGGCCTGGAAATAACCATTTAAAAAATTTGGAAAAATGTTCCATGAAGCGTAAGAACCCTGATATCAGTCATCAATCATACCGATGTCTGTGTACATGTCATCGAGGATTTCAATCAGCATTCGTGGGCGGACAGATGGAATTTCTGCATGTTGCCGACTCGGGTTACCTGTGCCTCCCGCCCACTGGTTTCCCCCGACGTGAGGAGCGTTGTTGGCGTCGATCTTGCCGTGTTTTGGGGCGGTGACGTCCAGGTTGCTGTCCTTCTGGATGGTAATCTGATGAGGATCGAGAGGCGCCAAGGGGGTCAGTTTTAATGTTTAATGCCACAACCGAGCTCATACGACTTAAAGGGTCGGTTCAGCCCCAACACACGAAATACCAAAAACAAATGCAGCATCACTAGTGGTGTCGTGCCACTTCATCAGGAGGAGCAACAGGTCCCACAACCACAGTTTGGAGATGTAATCCTCTGATAAGATAACCAGTTAACGAGGAACACTCCAAACGGAGACGTGTTCATAACATTGTTATAAACACTCTCTGGGAAAAACAAAGAGACGGGCGGCCGGAGTCTGGCACGCACCGGGGAGGGAGGGAGGGAGGGAGGGAGGGAGGGAGGGAGGGAGGGAGGGAGGGAGGGAGGAATGGAGCTTCAGTGGGAGACGGAGTGCATCCCCTGCAGTTCAACTGCATTCTTACATTCTGCAGGAATTTCAATGGTATCTGTGGGGGATGAGGTTTTGTTGTTGACGGTTGTGTGTGTGTGTGTGTGTGTGTGTGTGTGTGTGTGTGTGTGTGTGTGTGTGTGTGTGTGTGTGTGGTGTGTGTTGCATCTTTGCTGTTTTTGGGTTGTTTTTTTCTTGGTGCCTCACAGACGGAGCGGTTTAACGGACACTTATCTAGCAGGAGCAGCAGTCCAGCTGAGGAGGACTCCCTCCTCTCTCTCTTCTCTCTCCCTCCTCTCTCTCTTTTCTCTCCCTCCTCTCCCTTCTCTCTCTTTCTTCTC